>NC_084802.1:192654891-192957921 GCF_963169125.1 Humulus lupulus
CAATTCAATAACAAACTCTTTGTGTGGTGGCAACCCTGGTAAATCCTCTGGAAACACATCCAAAAACTCACTAACTAATTTAGCCTCTTCTGGTCCCACTAACACGACCTGAGTACACTAGCTAGGAATCCTATGCATCCACGTCACAGTAGGTCTCTAGCCCTTAATGCCGATATCATAGGTACACAGGGTCCATGCACAGTGCCAACAAATACAAAGGGATCCTCACCTCTAGGCTCAAAGGTTACCATATTCTTCTTGCATTCTATGGTTGCCTCATATTATACTAACCAGTCCATACCCAGAAATATGTCGAAGTCTTTCATAACCAACTATATCAAGTCAACTGAAAATTCTCTACCATCCACTGTCACTGGTAGTGATCTGAACCATCTTCTAGAAACTACTAACTCCGTAGTGGGTAGTAAGGTTTCGAACCCCCCAACATAATAATCATATGGCCTACATAGTCTATCAACTATCCTACTAGAAACAAAAGAATGTATAGTACCAGATTCAATCAAAACAGTATAAGAGGTTCCAGCACTAGAAAGTTGACCTATCACCACTGAGGGACTAGCCTCAGCCTCAACCTCTGCTTGCGTTAGTGTGAACACTCGAGCTGGAGTCGAGCTATCCGCCTTCCTTGATTCTTCCTTTCTTGCTCTCGGGCAATTTTTCTTTAAGTGTCCCACTATCCTGCACAGAAAGCAAGCCTTTTCCCGACACTCTCCCACATGACGCCTCCTACATCTGTCGCACTCTGGGTAAGTCCTCCAACCCTCATTGTCACCTTGGCGGCCTATCTATATACCATGTAGCCTCCTGTTAGGGCCTAAAGCTGAAAATGCATCTGGAGCCTTCCTTTTTCTAGTCACCGGGGCCTCCGCCCCTGCCTGAACCCATAAACAGAGGTCTCATCCTCCTAGTTTCTCTTCTAGCCGCGTTCCCGTGCTAGATTTCTTTTTTTTTTTTTGCCCTCTGCAGTAAGGGTTTTCTCCATCACCTCTACATAAGTCGTCACTCCAGGCACGATGGTAATGCGAACATCCCGGGCTATCATAGGTTGTAGCCCCTGAAGGAACCTTTCCTTCCTTGTCCCATCATTGGGTACCAAGTCTGCAGTAATCTTGTCTAATCTGTCAAATCTCAATGCATACTCTGTCACTGACATGTTTCCCTGAAGTAGCTTACAGAATTCCTCTACCTTTGCAGCCCTAACTGCATCATTATAGTATTTTTCATTGAATATTGTTCTGAACTCCTTCCAATTCATGGTATTCACGTTCCTGGTCTAGGATATTACTTCCCACAAAATTCGGGCATCCTCACGAAACATGTATGTAGCACAGGCCACCCTCTCATTACCAACTACCCTCATAAAATCCAAGATATCGGTAACCATACTCATCCACTGTTCGGCCTTGGCCGGATCTGCACTTCCCTAAAAAACTGGAGGGTGTTGCTTCCTGAACCTTTCATAGAGAGGTTCCTATCTATTCTCAGCCTTTGGCGGCTGTACTACTACCAGCACCAACCCAGGTGGCACCTCTGGTTAAATGTTCCCTGCAGGAACCTATTGTTGTCTCAGGAGGCGGATCTCTTCTTCCTGCCTCTACAATTTGGCTTGCATATTAGCAAGCACTTGCTGCCAGTTCTCAGGGGCTCTCGAAGGGGTTTGGCCGAATAAACAAGCATTCACATTAAACAATCTTGCTAATAAGCATGTCGATTCATATTCATACCCAAACATGGTGCTAATAAGCGCTTCCTGTCATTTATAAGCAAATAACGATGCTAATAAGCATTTTTTTTGGTATACATATGTATATAATAGCACTAATAAGCATTTCTTTAACGTTCACAAGCAATATCAGTGTTAATAAGCATGTCTTTATCAATCATTCAATAGTCAAGGGCCAGGCCCTATCGGAATATCTCATGCTCCCTAATAAGGCAGGCAGATAAGGCATTTATATCCTATTTAAGCAATTAAACACATAACCACATAAATAGTTACCAAACCCTGTCTCCAGCTTGTCTTTAGTGGCGAGTGTACATGTCCAGCAAGTCTTCAAGAACCCTTAACCTTGGCACGCTCTGATACCAAGTTGTAATTCCCTGGATAGCCAAGACCGTTACACGGTGTTTTAAATAGTGTTAGACTCTCCAACCAAGTCTCTTAGCCATAATCGTGTAACTAAACATGATTAGCGGTTTAGGGTTAAAAATTTTGGTCAAAAGGAATAACCATTTAATTCCATCATGGGATCCCAAAATAGTGTTTAAAGGGTTAATTGCAACTCAAAAGTTATAACCAGCCGACCTAAGTGGAAAATAGGGCTTGGCCCTAGTTCCTCTGAGAAACCACGGTCGTGGTGGTCGAGTAGTCGTATATGTACACGTCGCCACCGAAGCTCTCCAACTCATGGCTGGTCCAACTTCCCTTTCCCCTTACCTGCACTACATATCACTTGTGAGCCAAGGCTCAGCAAGAAAACTTAAACATGCTCATAAGCAGTTAATAACATATTACAGAATCATAATAAGCATGTCTAGCTGTAATAACCCTAATCATGCATGCATTATATTCCAATAAGTGACTAATAAGTCATATCGGGGCCCATTGCTCTAAATACGTGACCAAAGAGTCACCTCGGGGTCCTGCCCTAAATAAATGACTAATAAGGCATACCAAAGCCTGTTGCCCTAGGATAGGGACTATAGAGTCACCCCGGGGCCCATTGCCCCATCCTTTGGATAACCAGCCTTAGAGCTGGCCTAGCATACCTAGCGCTTTAATTTTCCAACAACCATAGGGTCAGTCAAGTGTATATCACGCTATTGATTAGGCCTAACCATATTGACCAGCGCTCAGTACGCTATTGCCATCCTTGACTTATAAATCAATGCTTTCGATCTACGCTCAACGCGCTAGTGTCGTCCTTGACTTATAAGTTATTATTTTTCAATCAGATAATGCAAACAAGCATACATCATTTAACAATTATCCAAATACATAGTATTCAAGCATGCTTAATTAAGTAATCACATGCATAATCATAATCATGCTCATTCACATGGGCTCGAGCCCTAATCATATCTATATCTAACAACCGGGCCAAGCCCTAATCACATATATCACGTATTGGGTGCATTTTTCTAACCACTGGTCCAAGCACAAGTTAATTAACACGACCCCCGAGCACGATCCCGTCCCGAGCCCTAGCGGTATCCTTGTCATAACCATAATAAAAGATATCCATCAATATCGAGTAAATAAAGAATTTCGGACCGAGTCCTAGTCTTCGGGACCTTGAATTCTACTAAACCAGGTAGTAGAATCCTTCCCGAGCCCTTAGGTTTGAGTTCCCCCCACCAGAAACCTAATTTGGCCAAAAGTCTCTAATTTGAGTCGTGTCGTCCCTCCCAAGTGCCACGATTCTCCTCAAGTCAGAGAGCCTAGCCCTTAATTTTCATGGATATGGGCCACGGCGCAGCTCAACAAGCACCGCGGCGCGATGGCGGTTCAAGGAATTGCCCTGGCCCCTGAGTTCATGAGGGTTGCGGCACCCCAAGAACAGGGTTGCGGTGCAGCCCTGCGAACTCAAAAAAACAACGATTTTCTCCAAGCCAAAACCTTGCATATTCACTCCAAAGCGATACCAAGTGTTTAACGCCCAAAATGTGATTACACTAAGCGGTAGTTGTAGTAAGATCGGGTGGTCGATCCACAAGGAGGTAACCTAAAATCAAAAGGTTAGTAGAAAATAGCACAAAAAGTTAGTAACAAGAAGTAAATAAAATTGTAAATAGAAAGATGATTGAGATTTTGGTATTGTATTTTGATAAAGTGATGAAATGAGATAAGTGAAATAAAGGTAAGATGTAATCAAGAGTTTGAGAAAATGAAAGGTTTCAAGAATCATCCATATGCTTGTTTAGTTGCTTGGTTACTTGATTTACAAAAATACACAAGTAAATAGTTCATATCCCAACATTTACTTGGAAAATCTAACATTAAAGTCCATAGTTTTTCTAACAAAAGTTCATTTGAGTTATAAAGTTCTTTACTTTAAAAGCACAATGTTAATCTTATGAAAAATCTAAAAATGACAAAATACCCAAGGGCAATAATGCAATAGAAGATTAGACATAAAATTATGTATCAATATTACTTTTACTAATTAGAAGCACATAGAAAGAGCATGACTAATCCTATATACTATTAGCATAAGTAAATAGAGATAACAAAATAAAGATAGAGATGAAAGAACATAAATAACTCAAATATATTACATTAAGAACATAGTAAATCAAAGTAGCAAAATAACATCACTTGCATATGGAATCATCCCTAACCTTCCTAGGAAGATTAGGCCGTTATGCTCATGATTCTCACAAAATTCTAAGAAGAAAATATGAGAAGAAAGTGAGTGAAAATTTTGCTATAGTTTCTCTACTCTAAAAATTACATATCAAATATGAAGAAAGTGTCCCTATTTATAGATGGGGAAAATGACTAAAAAGAAATTAAACAACAAAATGGGGTTTACAAAATAAATCTGAAATATTAATAATAAAATATGATTTTGAAAAATCAAATCTTATTATCAATATTACCCTAGCTATTTTTGTGTATAGTCAAAATGCTCTTTTTCTAAAATACCACAAAAACATAATCTATAAAGCTCAAAATAGCAATTTACAAAGCCCAATACCCACAAAACATGGCTGGTGACACAAGAGGGTTTTGACCCATTTTCAACCAATGAGAGAGTGCCACGTAGGCAGCCTTGGCTGAAGAAAATGCCTTGGGCCTTGACTGGGTCATTGGGTGCTTTGGGCCTTTGGTGATGAATGGCTTGGGCCTTTGCTGAAGGAGAGTAGGAGCTCACGTTGGAGCTTTGCTGAAGGAAATCAAATATGCATATATGCATATATGTGGGTCAATGTTGGAAATGGCTAACATGGGTGGCTTGCGTTGGGCCTCAGCAAAAGAAGGCAAGGTTACATGATATATGATATGCATATATGTGTATGGTGGTCAATGCAGGTGTTGAAGGAGGAGTTGGGACGCTTGGCAGGCGGTGGCGGTGACACGTGGCAGCTGGGCAAAGAGAAGGGAGAGCTTGTGCTGGGCTTGGGCCAACGGGCCTGAGCTTCATTTCTTCCAAAAATACCACTTTCTTCCTTTTCTTTTTCAGTTTTAATTATTTCTCTATTCTCCATTTTTATTAGTGTCCAAATGCAATTTATTTCCTGAAAATTAAACATAAATTAAATTAAAATTAATATTTTCAATTATAAAATATATTACAATAAATTCATGAAAATATTAATTAAAAATTAATTTATTTTACACTTTAAAACTAATAAATTTGTATTTTTGAGCACTAATCACCAAGCCCATAATTGTGTCCCAAAACATCATTAATACATCAGAGGCAGCAAAACCCAAGTCAAAATTGAACCATAACACCCTCAAAATCACAAAATTCAAGCAAAGCTTAAGAAACTTAAAAAAAACCAAAACTTAGAAACTTGAAAGCTCGAATTACCTCTAATAAAGTAGTTTTTCAGCTAAATCCCCAGGCTATAAAGCTTCTAATCTTCCCTAGAATTTATATGATTCTATTCTTGCTCGAATCCGAGCTCTAAAACTCGAGTTTCCTTCAAAAACGCTAACAAGCTTAGAGAGAGAGAACGGGAGAGAGAACGAGAGAGAGATGGGGAGAGGTTTGTGTTTTCTGAGTTAATAATGAACTCAGCCTTAACCTTATATTCGAAAGGTTTCAAATGACCAAAATGCCCCCACTCAACTCGCTTCTCTCTCAACACCCCATAAGGGAAAAAACGTAATTTTCACTCTCTAATCTCGCTCTATACCCAAATCTCCCTAGATAATTTCGCTAAACTCGAAATATTGCCATTTCTCCCAAAATACGACCCACGATACCATGAGTCCCGGTGACTCTCCTCAACACCCAAAATACCCATTTTTTCGCCCCGAGCTGGGTATTACTCTCCGTTGTGACTAAACCACTAACTTGCTCCTTAGGATTAAACATTTTGGTCAACAAAGTGATTATTTTTCATTAAAAATATTAAGTTTATACACAAGATCCCAAAAGTGGTTACAGACTGATAAAAGACAAATGGAATACAAATTAGTTGTCCTAAGCGGCAAAGCAGGGTTCAACCATAGTTCCTCCCAGGCTATCCTGGCTGTGGTGGTCGAGTAGGCTGCATATGTTCACACCACCCCTGAAGCTCTCCAACTCATGGCTAGTCCAGCTATCTATTTCCCTTACCTACACCACATAGCACCTGTGAGCCAAGGCTCAGCAAGAAAACTTAAATGAACAGGCACAAATAAGCAATACTATATAAAAAATAAACTTAGATCAATAAATTCAATCAATAATAGGATATAAGCAATAAGCTTACCAATAACATTCAGCTCAATCAGACACATAATCCAATCTCATCAACCAATGCAATTAGTTAAGTGCAAACAACCTTATGTTTATTGTATCATGTTCAGGCCCAGCGCCCTTATGCTGAGTCCTCTCGTCTTATAGCCGACCCCGGCACGCTTAGGTCGGACTGCATTCTACATGCTTGCTATCGGTCCCAGGCGCCCTTCAAAATAGATATAATCACAAATATACATTGCATAACAAGCAATCAAAGGCAACATACACAAGCATGCCTATCCAGATATTCTCAGATACAGATATATCCACAATCATAACATATTCGTTAATAGGGGTCTAAGCCCCATTCACAACCCGGGTGCAGTTTTCTTACCTTAAGTCCCGAGCAGCTAGCATATGGCAGTCTCGAGCACGATCGCTCTCCCTGAGCCCTAGCGGTATAACCTAGCCACAAGCAATAATGGTAATCATCAATCACATAGACTATTCAAAAGTTTCAAGGTGTAGTTTTAACCTCAAATTCTACTAAACCGGGTAGTAGAATCCTTCCCGAGCCTTTAGGTTTGAGTTCCCGAGCTTAAAAACCTGTTTTGGCTATTTCCTTTAGTTTGAGTCGCGACCCAGCCCCCTAGGGCCGCGACGCGCTACAAGTCAGAGAGCCCCAAGGCTCTCTCCTGGGGGACACGGGTCACGGGGCGCCCTAGCCTGCGGCGCAGCTCGAGCTCCAAAACCCATAATTCCCCTGCGTTTTCTCAAGCCAATCCCACTGAAACCCCCCCGAAACATAAACTAAAGCCAGAATTAAGCCTCTACTTCTCATTCCTACACCCAAAGCAGTACCACCATCCCAACTACTAAACCAAAACTCTAACACAAATTCAAAATCAGAAATTCAGCCTCTCACTACAACTAAACAGAAAATTCAGAAAAGCTAAAGAATTTACCTTACCTCAGTTGATTAGCTCTGACCTCAGCCTGCCATAACCCCAATCTTAGCTCCAATTCACAGCTCTAATTCCCTAGCTATCACCTAAAAAATTCAAGGAATTCCGAGCCTTTCCCTTCAATTTTCCAAAACCCCAACTAAGAGGGTGAGAGAGAGAGATAGAAAACGAGAGGGAGAAGAGAGGTTGGGTGTTTATTTTGTTTTGCTTCCTTCTGAATGTTTCCTCTAGTCTCTAAGTGGATGAGTCACTCTAAGGTTGGGTCTATCCCATGGCCAAAGGACCAAAACACCCCTTAAGCACACTCTAATCCTTTAATGGCCCCAAGGGCAAAATTGTCATTTGCCACATTTCTCTATAATCCTCGAGCAGCCCTATAAATTCCCAATCAATCCCGACATACCCAATAATCACTAAATAATTACTCGTTACCCGATCAACCTCGAATACATACTACATTCCCAAAATACCCCTTGGCTCACCTCAAGCCGGGTATTTGACCCCGTTGTGACTATTCCGTTAATTCGCTCACTAGGATCATCTCAGACCATACATCTCAAATATATCCCCATAACACTGGGGTCTCACTCACAATACATACATAATGCAAATATACCCTCAACTGGTCAAAAATTACAAATAAGCCTCAATTCACAAGAACGAGCCCACGTGCATATTTAATACACATAAACATGTATAAATATTTACATAATAACACATATGTTCCATTAATTCCACATATAAATCTTATTATGCCCTCCAGGCACCATAATTCAAGGCACTTAGCCTTAATAGCGAATTCGGGACGTTACAACTATCCCCTCCTTATTGAAATTTCATCCTCGAAATTTATTCAAACATCTCAGGATACTAATCTAGCAAATCTGACTATAATTTCAAAGCCTAGTCCTTTACCTTAATATTCCTTATAACACCCTCACTAGATTGACAGTCTTATTCTGTAAGACTTTATCTCTTTTATCTGTGATTTCCAATGTCCTTTCCTTACACAATAAATCCCACTGACATTCCAGGGTTTCTTCACTCAATCAGGGGTAGTACTCGATACCTCTTTCCTTAACACTGGCACCAGTAACGCCTTACAAGCCTTTACCCATGCTGGGGTAAGGCTAATATGTAGGCCCCTGGCCTAATCTTGGTTAGGATCTCACAAGTCTATCAAATCAAGAGTCAAAACTCCTCTTTCTTTCTTTCTCAAACTATCTTATCCTTTCTAGTCCACAATACTCAGAGAAGTATAACGTCTCTAGTCTTGGGACTCCACATTCCCATATTTAAATTTGTGAACCCTATGTTCTTTTAAATAAGCAGACACCCCTGCCCTAACAATCCTAGACAACTTCATTGGTCCTCCAGACCAATTTCGAACTAAAATACTTCTTGTCCCTCATCTAATTTCTCAGGATGAGTACTTCACATTCCCTATCTCCCTATATCTTATTCAGAATCACCCTAGCCGTTGACCGGCATTCATCATCATGACTATTCAATCAAGGGACCGTACTTACCTTAATGCCTTAAAAACTTACACATTCGAGGTAAAATTCTTAAAATCTGGGTCATTCCTTTAGGTTGTCAATCTTTCTGAAGGTAATCGATAATTCTAAATCCCAATCTTATACTCATCGCCCTCTACGACCCTTTTTAGAATTTGGGAAAATAAAGGGTCTCAATCCAACCCTATCGACTTTGGTGTCCCACAGAGACATACGGTATCCCTTCGCACATACGCACTCTTGTGATACTTTTTCACATGAACCAAAGTGTTCTAACTCAATCTGTTGAGTCACAACTTTTCGTATCTACTCATCTTACCTGCAATATAAGGTAATCCACCCTTATGGTCCATAACTACATCCCTCCGTACTAACTTCAGGATACTCTAGAGTCATAATAACCTTTCTGGCTTCTGATTATCATCTCCCACTGCCAACCATCAATCACAGATTCTATTCCAATACCATTCGTTACCTCGTTTGACTTTACTGTAGTCCATGGTGAATCATACAACTGGCATGGACTTTTCCCACTCAAGGTGTCAGCCTCCACATTAGTTTTCTTTGAGTAATAAGGATTCCAATGTGGATCCTTCAGTAGTTCCCACTAGCACCCTTGTCTCATGGTCAACCCCCTATGGGTGACAAAACGCTTTAACTCCCATGCCAGTGTATGCACTTATTTTCCATAAGTGTTGTCACCTCACCCTAACCGTGGCTATCTAGCATTACTGTAAACTCAATGCCTCGTGTAGCACATCTATATTCTTATCCCTTCATCCACCGTGAATCACGCACAATCACCTTTTCAGTCTACACATGGCGCACCCTAGTCTTTGACACACCGCAATATAATTTCGTGTTTTAAACAAGGATAGTATCCATCATGTCGGCCTCCTGTATCAGTCCATCACATGCATATTCTAATACCATGGCGTGCTAATCAACCTTTAATTCAACTTACGAAATTCTCGTACGCGACTATCCATTCAGACAAACTTTAGGTTCCTACATTACTTCAGTCCAGGGTATGACTGTCTCGAAGATGCTTCAAGTAGTAGCCAATATGCCTACCGGTCTCACCTTGCTTCTCACCCCTAAGGTGTTCCTTTAGAAATTTCCTTACGGTTTCCATCTTAATTACCTCATATGTGATCCCATCACTTCCCATAACGTGACCTTGAATATCCTCCAGAGAAATTGGAACTTATCCCTTTTGGAACCCTGTTTGCAATTCCTGCTTCCTTAGCCCCGGTAATATTAGTGAGAATGTTGCTCGTGCTCTGTTTCTAACCGGAAGTAGTTTGAAACATTCTTGATCGATCTAGATACAACTTGTCTAAATTATCCTCATACTCTCTACTTGTTGAATTTACATGGACCGTTTGAGCATTGATCAGTTCGAGAGCCTTTATTAAAAACCCATCATATCACACTTGGTGCGAGAGGTAATTCCTGAAATGTCTCTTTCCTTGATCCTCAGCTAGTAATAACTAGATCGAGGGTCAATTCTTGAGAGCACCGTCCTACCCTTGCAACCGGGCAATGAATCCTTCATTATTTGCAATGGATACCTATTCTTAATAATTACTGTATTTTGCAATCCGTATGTAGTACACATTCTCGTAGACTTGGCCTTCTTGACAAACGGTGTTAACGTGTTCCATGATGAGATGCTCCGTCTTATCAACCCTCGAGTCAAATAACTTCTTCGACTGAACCTTTAATTCTTTCTGCTCGACTAGTGTCATTCTTCATGATGTCCCTGATACTGGTTCTATCTCTACCTTAGTCCCGTAGCGTACTTAATTCCTTGACGTGACCACGATCCCAATGAATCCTTGTGAACCCATCTGAAACATTACTGCCAATCCAGTCTTCATCTGGTCTAATTGATATAACCCTAGTGGTACCATCCTTAATAGCTAGGCATCCCCTAACCGCAACCGGGTCCTTTCCTTTTAAACTCAAAAGTCACCATCATTTCTTACAATCCATGGTTGTCCCTTATTTTGCAAACTAATCCATACTCAGGATCATATCAAAATCCTCATATATCCAGCTCAATTAATTATTACTGCTAAGTTTCTTCCAATAGTACTCCGACCCGTCTCCTGGAAATTACCAATTTCCCCAGGCATACACTAAAATCTCAAGCCCCATGGTATAATAATCACACAGTATGTGCCACTTATCTATGTCCCTTCTAAGAGATACGTAGTACCAGACTCATTCAGCCCAATATAAAAGTACGGGAATTGGAAAGCTGACTTGCCGCCTCTGAGGGACTAACCTCAGGCTCTGACTGCGTCGCTCGAGACAGACACTCGAGATAGGGTCGAGCTATCTGTACTCCTTGGTTCTTCCGTCTTTGCTTTCGGGAAATCCTTCTTGATGTGCCCATATATTCCACATAGAAAACATGCCTTCGCTCGACACTCTCCCAGATGGTGTCTCCTACACCTGGCACATACTGGAGAACTCCTCCAAACCTCATTGCCTCTCTGGCAGCCACCCTGTAAACTATAACCCCTCCTATCAAGACCAGGGGTAGCAGAACTATCAGGGGTCTTTCTTTCCTGGTTACTGGGCATCCACCCTTACCTGATCCCACAAATGGGGATACCATTGTCTGAGCATTTTTTCCTACGACACTCTCACTCCATGTTGTGAAAATTTAATTGATTTAAATACGCAAGTGCACGCAATCACACAAGTAATACGGTGATAAGTAAATCGTCTCCATAGGGATTGCAAAATAGAAAAATAGGCAAAATAATTACTAAGCAACTTAAAGGTATTAACAATTAAATGGGTTATTTATAAGCTAAACGAAATATTAAAAAGATGAAAACAAAACTGAACTAAACAAAGTAATTAGAAAGAAATATGTGGATTGTAGAATGGACTTGAATTATTAAACCTCCCTATGTCAATTATACTGAACAGATTGCGGCAGCAATATTTTAGCAAAACTCCTAGGTTAACAAGAATTCAATAAAAGCTCATAAAACTTTCCCAAATTCTATGATATTAATTCTTTTACCTAACTAAACATATTCCTATGCCAAATCAGATTTAAGAATACAAATTCAAGGTTCAATTCTCAAAAGTTACACAAGGCAAATAACACATCCCTATGTTATTTACTAACATAACATAACCTAACACAGATTATGAACTTGTGTCATCCAAGGTCTTTCCATTATATTTAATCCTTCCAGCATCAAATATAACTAAACATCTTACCATTGCTGGCCAAACAACAACAAGAAATTAACAATAAGCACACTTAAATGAACAAGAGATATTTCACTAAAATAAAGTGCAAGAAATTGCTACACTATGCATAGAGTTCATCAACAATTAAAGCCACAAAAGATTAGTTCATGACTAATTTAAAGAGCAATAATCCACTTTCAATTCTGCCCATAAGTATCAAAGAAGAAATTAAAATAGAAAATGCAAGATGAAACTTAGAAACAAGAGAAAGGAACAAATCCAATTGATGATGGATCTTCTTTCTTCGTTCTCCTTTTCTTCCTTCTTTTTCCTTCTTGTTTTTCTAGTTTTTCTTTACTGTCTTTTTCTCTGCTCTTGCTCAAAAAATGGTTGTTGCCTCTTTTGTGCGGCTGGTTCTCTCTTTGTACCTCTAGGTTTCCCAATTTAGTCATCTAAGTACAAAATTGCCCCTCCTTTGATTTACACGTGGGTTTCTTTCCTTCCTTTCTCTGACATTTGATTCCAAATTGACTCATGCCCTATGTACTTGCCACCTCAGCCACTAATCTAGCTCACCTTTTGAATTTCCAAGCACGCATAACTTTCCAAATGCAACTTGATCAAAATGCTTCAGCGAAATCTGCTTTGCTTCCACAAACCTGCTATTTCAGCATCAAAATTTAGCTTAGAAAGTTTCACAATTCTAATTTCATTCTTTGTACAAATATCTATCCATGAAGCTATTGTTTTCAACCCATTAGCTCTTAAAAACTACAAAAACAAATAAACTAACTAAGATCATAAAAACACAAAAATTAGTTACAATTAGGGGTGAGCATCTAAACCGGCAAACCGCAGCGACCGACCGCACCGCACCGCACCACACTACACCGCAAACCGTGGTGTCAAAAGTAGAATGGTTCGGTATGGTTTGTATCTTAGCTAAACCGCGTGGTGCGGTGCGGTGCGCGGTTTGGCGGTGTGAAATTTTCGTTTGCACCACACCGCATCGTATACTTATAAATATGTTAAAAAAATTAAACTTTACATATATACTATATTTTAGTAACCCAATCTAAAACTAGGAGCCCACTTAAATTAGGAGTCCAGTTAAATTAGGGTATAACATTATTCTCTAACACATCATACACGATAACAACTCCTTCCTCTCTCATCTCATTTGCGCCTCCTCCCTATCACCTCTCTATCTCACACATATTTTTTTAACACACTTACACCATGGAAAACCACCCAAACCACACCGCAAAAAATAGTTTGGTTTGGTCGGTTTAGTGCAACGAAATCACACCGCACGGTGTGTTCTAGCTACTACACCACACTTGTGGTGTGGTGTATTAAAAAGTGTTCAAACCGCCCAAACCACACCGTGCACATCCCTAGTTACAATAGTTAATAATAAACTAACATCACCCTCGATTTTTCCTCATTTATAAGTTCAAAAGCACAAGAAATAACTCTTTATTCAAGAGTTATCACACTCTATGTCTCATCTCTAGCGTCCTTTATAGCAAGGGCCCTCCCTACTACCCGAGCATAGGTAGAAATCTCATGTACTGGAACGATCCTAACATTCTGGGCCATCCCAGAGTTCACTCCTCGAATGACTCACTCCTTCCAGACCACATCAATTGGTACCAAAGCAAAAGTGAATTTGGCCAACCCATCAAATTCACTGACATACTTTGTCACTGTGTTACTACCTTGAACCAAGTTCACAAACTCATGGTCTTCGCAATTCGACCTGCATCACAGTAGTACCTTTCGTTGAACAATTGTCTGAATTCCTCCCAACCCTTCAAGACAACATTCTGAGTCTGGGGTACCACTTCCCACTACGTTCAGGCATTCTCCCGCAACACGTACGTGGCAGAAGCCACTCTATCATTGCTTACCGCTCCCATATGGTCAAGGATGGAACTAATCATGTCCATCCATTATTCAGCTTTGAATAGATGGAGGATAATACTTCTGGAATCTTTCATACAATAATTCTCATCTGTTTCCACCCTCAGGTTGAACCGTAATTGGTGCCATTACTGTCAAAACATATGGAGCAGTGTTCCTCGACGGAACCCGCTGTCTCAACCACCTAATCTCCTCCTCTTAATTTGCAATCTTCCTTACTAACAATGCCTGGTCCAGCTGACTGCCTTGGCTACATAATTTCTGAATTTGTCTATAGTCAATGACTTAACCTCTCAGCCCAGATATCCATATCAAGAACTACTCCACAAGCAGGGCCAAACAACACGCTAACCACATACACAATATGCATATCAAAACACAAATCTATATTGTTCATGCATGCATCATTTATCAAGTCTTATTCCACAAAATACATTTATATACATCATGCTTCCTATTCTAGCATGTAGATAAGGCACATAAGTTCAATTTAAATAATTAAGCACATAGTCATGTTATTAGATACCCAACCGTGAGTCGAGCTTATCTTTAGCGGTGAGTGTACATGCCGAGCCAGTCTTCAACAACCCTTAAACCTAGACTGCTCTGATACCAAGTTGTAACACCCTGGTTAGCCAAGACCATTACATTGTGTGTTTAAAATAGTGCTTAACTCGCTAAGCGAGTCATTTGGACTTAAATATGTAATTAAAGACTAAGTCAAGGTTAGTTATTAAAAAGTTTGGTCAACAAAGTGATTATTTTTCATTAAAGATATTAAGTTTATATACGGGATCCCAAAAATGGTTACATATTAATAAAAGACAAATGGAATTCTGTCCTAAGCGACATAACAAGGTTCAACCCTAGTTCCTCCCAGGCAATCCCGGCTGTGGCAGTCAAGTAGGTTGCATATGTACACACTGCCCCTGAAGCTCTCCAACTCACGGTTAGTCCAACTATCCATTTCCCTTACTTGCACCACATAGCACTTGTGAGCCAAGGTTCAACAAGAAAACTTAAATCAACAGGCACAAATAAGCAACAGTATAGGAACTGTAAACTTAGATCAATAAATTCAATCAACAACGGGATATAAACAATAAGCTTAACCGTAATATTCAGCTCAATCAGACACATAATCCAATCTCATCAACGAATACAATTAGTTAAGTGCAAACAACACTTCTGTTTATTGTATCATGTTCAGGCCCCGCGCTCTTAGGCAGAGTCCTCTGGTCTTAAAGCCGTCTCCGGCATGCTTAGGCTAGGCTGCGTTCCGCACGCTTACTATCGGCCCCCGACGTCCTTAGGTCAGCCTTCAAAATAGATATAATCACAAATATACATTACACAACAAGCAATTAAATATAACATATACAAGCATGCCTATCCAGATATTCTCAGATACAGATATATCTACAATCATAACATATTCGTTAGCAGGGGTCTAAGCCCCATTCACAACTTGGGTGTAGTTTTCTTACCTCGAGTCCCGAGCAGCTAGCGTATGGCAGTCCCGAGCACGATCCCTATCCCTGAGCCCTAGCAGTATATCCTAGCCACAAGCAATAATGGTAATCATCAATCACATAGACTATTCAAAAGTTCCAAGGTGTAGTTCTAGCCTCCAAGACCTCAAATTCTAGTAAATCGGGTAGTAGAATCCTTCCCAAGCCTTAGGTTTGAGTTCCCAAGCTTAAAAACTTGTTTAGGTTATTTCCTTTAATTTGAGCAGCAGCCCAGCCCCCTAGGGTCGCGACACGCTACAAGTCATAGAGCCTCAAGGCTCTCTCTTGGGGGACACAAATCGCGACACGCCCTAGCCTGCGCCGCAACTCGAGCTCCAAAACCTAGAATTCCCATGCGTTTTCTCAAGCCAATCCCACTGAAATCCACCCTAAACACAAACAAAAGCTAGAATTAAGCATCTACTTCTCAACCCTACACCCAAAGCAGTACCACCATCCCAACTACTAAACCAAAACTCTAACACAAATTCAAAATCAGAAATTTAGCCTCTCACTACAACTAAATAGAAAATCCAGGAAAGCTTAAAGAATTTACCTTACCTTAGTTGATTAGCTGCGACCTCAGCCCGTCATAATCCTAATCTTAGCTCGAATTCATAGCTATTATTCCCCAGCTATCACCTAAAAAATTCAAGGAATTTCCAGCCTTTCCCTTCAATTTTCCAAAACCCAACTAAGAGGGTAAGAGAGAGAGAGAGAGAGAGAAACCGAGAGGGAGAAGAGAGGCTGAGTGTTTATTTTGTTATGCTCCTTTTGAATGTTTCCTCCAATCTCTAAGTGGCTGAGTCACTCTAAGGTTGAGTCTATCCCATGGCCAAAGGACCAAAACACCCCTTAAGCATACTCTTATCCTTTAATGGCCCCAAGGGCAAAATTGTCTTTTTCCACATTTCCCGCTAATCCTCTAGTAGCCCTATATATTCCCAATCAATCCTGACATACCCAATAATCACTAAATAATTACATATTACACGATCAACCTTGAATACATACTACATTCCCAAAGTACCCCTTGGCTCACCCCGAGCTGAGTATTTGACCCCGTTGTGACTATTTCGCTAATTCGCTCACTAGGATTGTCTCGGACCACACATCTCAAATATATCCCCATAACACTGGGGTCTCACTCACAATACTTACATAATGCAAATATACCCTCAATGGGTCAAAAATTACAAATAAGCCCCAAATTCACAAGAACGGGCCCACGTGCATATTTAATACACATAAACATGCATAAGTATTCACATAATCATAGATATGTTCCATTAATTACGCATATAAATCTTATTATGCCCTCCAGGTACCATAATTCAAGGCACTTAGCCTTAATAGCGAATTCGGGACGTTACACGGAGGGTCGAACAAAGATCATGTTGGTTATGACTAGGTCTTTCTTGGCACTTGTGATGGAAGAATTATAGCATTCTTTGGCTTCCCTCTGATTTCGTTTAACACATCCTATTCAAGCATTGGTTGGGAACTTCATTGTTAGATGAAAAATGGACTTGATTGCTCTTAAATTAATAAGTATAGACCTTCCAAGCAAGGCGTTGAATGCAGAAGGGAGATCAACCACAACAAAAGTAGCCATTACTATGTTGTTTGTTGGTGCGTCTCCAATAGTAACAACCAGTCTAATTGTTCCTCTTGGAGTCATTCCTTCTCCAGTGAAACCATATAAGGTTTGCGTGCAGGGTTCGAGATCTCGAACAAAAAGTTTCATTCTTTAAAGAGTGGTCTTAAAAAGAATGTTAACTGAGCAGTCATGATCAACCGTTGTTCGTGCAACAATTATGTTAGCAATCTGTGCTTTTATAACTAGTGGATCATTGTGCAGGAACCTGACATGATTGGCATCTTCCTCGGTGAATGTAATAGGTTTACATTCATAACAAGGCATTTTGGGAGTACGCTCCTTGATGGCCAACACATCCTCACCAGGCTCATGGCGTAGTGTTTGGGTATATCGTTCTAGGGCCTTTCTACTATCGCCAGCAAGGTGTGGTCCCCCACAGACCATGTCTAGTTGCCCTGCTACTAGGGCAGGCAACAATGGTTGGGCTAGTGCATCAAGAGTCCCTGTAGCAGTTGATTGTTGGTCGACTGGGTGATGAATATATCTTCTCATTGCTTGATGATTTTGATGAATCAGAAACTCAATTTTGTCTTTGAGTTGATTACACTCATTAGTGTCATGTACATAATCATTATGGAATCGGTAGAATTCATTGGTATCCCTCTTACTTATATCTTTCCCGATAGGAGCTGGTTTCCTATAGGGAACCTCAGCCTGTGTGGCTTGAAAAACTTCTGTTCGTGACTCTAAGTGTGTAGAGTAAGTGGTGAAACGAGGCACATATTCTCGTGGGTTATCATTGGTATTGGCTCGCTTGTTTTCGTTATTGTTACCAATATTAGAATTGTTGTTTCATTTTCCACCGTTCTGGTTATTCTTATTTCCATTACCATTGGTTGTCAGGTTCTGGTTGAAATTTGCACCTGAGTTTTTAGCTGGTGCAGCACTAGTTCCAGCTTGGTCAGCCTGATCGAATATCTGAATAGCTTCTTCTAGTTTAATAAACTCGTCTGCTCGGTCGAGAAATTCTCTGGTTGAATAGATGGTTTTTCTTCTGAGAACGGTCCAAAGCAGTCCTTTCACTTTTATTCTGGCCATGATGACCATCAACTTTCCATCATCGCTAACTGTTTTAGAGGGAGCAACTTCTTGCAGAAACCACTGCACGTAGTTTTTAAGAGGCTTGTTGGGTTCTTGTTTAATATCAACAAGGTCATTGAGCTCGGCTGGCAGAGTTCGAGCAGCAAAGAATTGTGAGTAGAAGAGTCTCACAAATGCATCACATGAATTATTGGTCATAGGCTCTAATTTAAAGAACCATTGTTGTGTTGAGTCAACCAAAGTAGCAGGAAAAATCAATCATCATGAACTCCCCGGAGATCTGTTTGTATCTCAAAGTTGTTCACGTGGGAAATTGGATCTTCCTTTCCAGTATACATCGTCCAAGTTGGCAATCATGAACTTGGGAGGAATTTTCAAGGCATTAATTCAATTAGAGAAAGGAGAGTCTTTCCTTTTTTCTAAATCAATGACAGTAGGCTTTGGGGCTGTTAACTCCCGAACCATCTTGGTTAAGGCCCTAGTTGCACCAAAATGGCTGGAGCAACCATAGGAGCAGCTACAGATTCATTTTGTGGTACTAGAGGGATTACTGGTGCAATGGGCTCTATAACATTCGACCTGTTACCTTCCCAAAGCTGGTCAAGGACATCACGTAACTCACGTCCTCGATTTCTAAGTCTATTAAAGACATTATTTTCTCTTGGTTGTGCCCCAACATTTTGGCTATTTGTTCGGGGGGACCAAGAGGTGGTCTAGCAGAATAGTTAGGCTACTCATGATGCCTTGGTAGGACAAACGGTCCTTCAGGCTGCACGTTCTCATATCTGGCCTTGGAGGAACAAATTGTCCTCTAGATTGTCCATCATTGCCATGATCGTAATAATATTGATCATTTTGATGTTGATAGTATCTAGTATCTCCTTCCTCATCATCATAGCCATCCTGGTAGGATGTTCGATAACTACTACTTATTTCCTGGTCATTTTTACGTTGGTATCCCCTCGGCGGGTGACCTTAATTATGTCTAGCTGACTGATTATGTCGAAACTGTTGGCCTTGGTTTTGACTTGCTAGTCTTTCATTCCTTGGTTGTCGGAATTGATGACCAGCACATGGATTTTGTTGGTGATGAGGATTTCCTCATAATGGTTGTCCAACAAATTGGTTTTGTTGGTTACGAGGATTCCCTCCACGCGAGGCTGAGTGCATGGGTTGTTCATTAACATGTTTCCTTTCACTAGAGACTTGCATGTTATGGCATTGTTATTGACCACGATCAGGTAAAACATGTTCATCTTGAGGCAGCTGGTTTGGTTGTACTGGTCGATACTCTATGTTGGAGCGATTGCTCTGAGTCGGCCTAGGAGGAATAACCTAATCTTGATATCTAGTTGGCTCATTGGGCTATGGGACCCGACCAATTGGCCTTTAAGTCTCAATATTCACTCGACCAATGTTCTTAAGTTGGGGATTCACTGGTTGATTCTCAGTGACTCGAGTTTGCAGTAAGACAGCTTCCAGTAACCTTGTTGCTTCAGTATTACAACGATCAGCTTCTTCTTGCCGAGCTTCAAGGGCTCGTTGCCGCTGATCCATCCAAGACTGAAAGTCTTGTATTTGCTTGTTCAGGGCTTCAGCTACAGTCTCTTGGGCTACTGCTTGATTCTCATGCATGGAAACAAAATGCTCTTGCATTTTTCACCAGACTTCTTTCAGCTATTCAATGTTAGGGTTACACATCTTCCCCTAAATCCACGTGGGGCTTATCATAACCTATTGCTCCTCGTGGAGGAAAATTTCCAGACGGGAGGACCTGCTAGCCAGGATACAGAGGGGCGGTCATGTGGTCCAGTAGTTGGGTTTCCCCCTTATGATTCCTGACTTTGGCTTCTAGTGGTTATAGCCATTGATTTAGATTGGTGAATTGAGATTTCCTTGAGTTCAACTCTCAATGAAAGCACCAAAATGTTGTCCATCATTTGGTCAATGACACTGAGTCAAATTGAACAACAGTTAAAATATAAATGAGCTGAATTCAAGTAAATGATACACAAGAATTTATAGTGGTTCGACCCAAAGAGTTTGTAATGACCTACGCCACTTACACTTTTATTAATAAAAAAGGTCGCAGACTCAAGATCAAAATAACAAGATTCAACTGAGTTTCCTAAGCCTGAGAGAGAATATAATTCAACAGAGATTATGTATGTAAAGTGCGCATGAGACTTAATGATTGTGTGAGATATCTCTTTTTATAGAGTCTCTTAGTGGGTCATGAGCCTTACAATCATGAAATAGGCCCTACATGCATAATGTTGGCTTTTTCCAACTAAATATGTAATAAAAGAGTATAAAAAATACATTCAAATTTCGGTTACATAAATATCTCATAAGATTCGGGTCATTATGGTTTAATAGAGCGTCCTTCGAGCAGGTAATCCCTTCGAGCAAGCTGTATCATCAAGACGCCATCGACCAGATCCTTGCTACTGATCAGACACTGTTTACCCAAAAAACAGCTATTGATGATGTGGCAAGAATTTTCGACACGTGGCAGAGATGCTGCTCGCCTATCGACTAGAGATATTTCCGTATGAGAAGTTCAAGTTTTATATACGACCAGCCTAGTCGTATACTTCGTTTATTTATGAATAAATCTATACAGTTGTAATGATATCCAAGAATATCTCCTCATTATAACCTGAAGATCCGTTTATTAAGGAAAGATATGACTAATTGACTCATGTAACCCTCTTTGAGCCTATAAATGTACAAGAAATAGCTCAAAGGGGGATCTTTTGATCTTTTTCCGAATTACATTACTATTATCCATCGTTTGTATTGTTTTCTCCTTCTAAGGTCTGTGAAACTCAGGAACCCTGGTTCTTTGATCACACCTTTGAAGCTCAATATTAATAATAGTATCAAGTGGACATAGGTCATTACCAATCACTGGGGCCGAACCACTATAATTCTTTGTGTTTTTTATTTCCCATTAGATTGTTTTCTCAAGCTTTGTACTATTTTTCTGTCGTTTTCTTGACTCCGTGTCGTTGACCAAAACGAGGGTCAACAATTTTTAAATATTCAAAAATTAAAAATCTAATTAATAACAAATAATTTTTTTATTCTTATTTTCTTTTACAATATAAAATAAATATATCTTAAAATAAAAATTAATAATAAATCCTAAAACAAAGTTTTTTTCCCTTCATCCTCCTCCTTTTAAATTAAAAGTATTTTTTATTTTTTTAAGTCCTTCGTTATTCATCCTCCTCTTTAAAAGTTTTAGTATTTATTTTAAATTTTCATTCTAAAATAGATTTATTTTTGTTATCCCCAAAATTTCAGTTCGATGACGTGGCAATCAGAGGTGATAGGTGGCAGTGCATGATCGTCAAACTGATCATCAAGCGGAACATTAATGGTTAATAAATGTGTTGACCAAGGGAAGTGCAAAGGTTAAAAATGACCTACAAAGTTGTGATATCACTGGTCGGAAGACGGTTTTACTTGGTCAGGAAATAATTCACCTGACCGGATAGGAATTTAACCGGTCAGGAGGGAGACATACCCAACCAGACACATCAGAAGGGGTGTTTGTCCGACCAGGAAAGGGTTTAACTGGTCAGGAAACGATTTACCTGACCAGATAAGAATTTTGTCTGGTTAGGAGGGAGTCTTACCCGACCAGACACATCAGAAGGGGTGTTTGTCCGACCAGGAAAGGGTTTAACTGGTCAAGACACGATTTACCCGACTAGATAAGAATTTTTTCTGATCAAGAGGGAGTCTTACCCGCACAATTACATCAGAAAAGGGTTTCACTCGACCAGTTACCTTAGAAAGGGGTTTCACCCGACCAGTTACATCAGAAAAGGGTTTCACCTAACCAGTTACATCAGAAAAGGGTTTTACCCAACCAGTTACTTCAGAAAGGGGTTTCACCCAACCAGCTATTTCAGATTGAGGAGTGTAGCTGACCGAATGTGTCAGAATCTCAGGAGTTAAATGCCCAGTGACTTCTTTACAAAATCTCAGTAACAACTTCAACTCGAATTGCTGGTAACGACCGCACAAATCTCTCAGATATCCCGAAGTAATAGCTATATTGTTGTAATTTGAATTTTTTTATATTACTTTATTAATTAAAGTTGGTTGAAACAACCAAGGACCCTGTGAAAACGAGATATTTTTCATGTACGATCCATGAGCCTATAAATAAAGGGCTCATGGCATCATTTTGGGAGATTTTATATTTTTGGAGACTTTTAAACTTTTTGACTCCCTAATTTTGAGACTTTGGGACTACGACTTGGGACATTCTTGGGGCCTTTTCTGAGAGAGCTTAGAGAGAGAAAGCTTGTATTCTCTAGAGAAAGAAACTCTGTATTTTTCTACTTACACTTAAGAAACTCAGTTGCCTCAGGTTCATCTGATCTTAAGTGTATGCTACATATATCACAACTCCAAGTGGATTAAGCTATTACCAACAAATTAGGGTTGAACCACTATAAAATTGGTCATGTAGTTTTTATTTTATATTCAAGGCTATTATCTTCATTGTTATTTCTGCGTCTACTCGCCGTTGGCCAAAATCGTGGTCAACATTTTTGGTGCTTTCATTGAGAGCTTGAATAGAAGAAACACACTACTATCCTACCAATATGGCGCCCAGAAAGCCCGATATGTCAACTGCAAAAGAAAATGTTAGACCAGAAGGTCATCATTTGAGAACCCTAACACTGAGCCCAGGGTCTTTCTCGAGGAGACAAATCCAGAGGTTGAACAACTCTAGGAAGCCATGGGGGCTTTCCAGGAAGAGATGATGCAATTAAACGCTCGACATGAGTCTTTTGCTGAGGAAATGGCCAGACAGAAGGCTGCATTCGAATAGTAAAGATGAGATATGGATGCCAAAAGAGAAGAGATAAGACGGCGACAAGAGGAGGCCGACTAGCGACATTGCGAGGCAGCACTCTCTTTAGAAGTAGCTACTCAATTGCCTAGGCCAATGCCCAAGCTGCGGCACGAGCTGCTACCCAGGGAGCAAGAAATGATAATGCTGGTCAGAAGTCCCCTGCTGGCAGGGCTGATTCTCGAGGGCCAGATAGAAGTAAAAGCAATCCCACTAGTTGGGAAGATGATGCGATCCGCTCTGAGACTGCATCGACGCAAAGGGAAAATTCTAGAACCCCTTCCAGAAGCCACCAATCAGAAACTTCTCGATCAGGAAGTCACCGGTCGGGTAGTAAGAAGACTCTACTTGAGCATAATCAGACCAGAGTTCCTCGAGATAAGAAAACTTCACAGTATAAAGATGGATATGGTCGGGATGAGGCTGATAGTCATCAAACCGACCGGTCAAAAGAAAAATAGGGCAACGACCAACAAGAGGGAGGAAATGACTGTCTGGGTCGTACCGAGAAGCTGCCACTACATCCTCGTGAGCAGCGTAGTGGGAGAGAGCAGGTCCCGCGTAGTAAGCCCTCCAAAAAAATTGAAGAGTACGGTGTTCGATCGGCTAGGAGGACATGCTTCCCGGAAGGATCTAAGGGACATCATTAGCAACAAGAGGAAGACCCCCAAGTCGAAGGGCAAGATCTTACCCACCCTAGAGATCAAGTAGAAATACTTAGCGATAGTGCACTAGACGGAAATGCCCGACCAGGAGGTCAAAACGCTGAAACATCATTAGTTGCACTGGTTATTCAAGCCAAACTTGACGCACTAGAGGCTACAATGCAAAGTTTGGCTAAGTGACTTACTAGGTTGAATGACATCGACCATAGGAATGAAAACCCTTTCAGTATACTTGAACAGTGTTCAACTAGTCAGTAAACTGGGCAGTTTTCAACTGGTCAGTCAAATCTAGCAGTGTTCAACTGGTCAGTAGATCAAGTAGTGTTCAACTGGTCAGTGAATTTGAAAAGTTGTCAACTGGTCAGTAAAAACGGGGCAGTGTTCAACTGGTCGGACAAACTGACAGTAATTGGGCAGTGTTCAACTGCTCATAAATTCTCCATATTCTTTATGTGTTTCATGAGTAATTAACCATAGATCACTTAGGAGCACATAAGTATACTGGTATATAATTTATCTTGCTACAATTCCAGGGTTAAAGATCGAAAGTTCCAGGTCGGTGATTTGGTCATGAGAAAGGTGTTCATCAAAGACCCAGCAGTTGGAGTGCTAGGACCGAATTGGGAAAGACTTTATTAGATCAAGAAAGTTTTGCCTTCTGGCACTTACAACAAACTTTATTGGCTAAATGGAGCCTGATCAGAAACCATTGGAATGGAGAGCGTCTATGGATATATTATCACTAAATACCGCTTTCAGAGTGGTAGCTTAATTTCAAGTTGTTTAACTTGTTATTTAAGTTTGGTTTATGACCTGGTTATTTGCTGACCAGTCATTTATTTTTTAACAATTTTTGTTGTTTAAGACTCATTATTAGACACGTTTTGTCCTTTTTTAATTTACGAGTAATAAAAGAGACTACGCGCAACATGGTCGATTCTTGCTACAAATATGCATGTGTGTTAATTTTTCGAACAATGTTCAAATAGTCGGTAAAATTAGAAAATGTTCAACTGCTCGATACGTTCAAGAAGTGTTCAACTGCTCGAATATTTTCCATATATTCTATGTTTCACGAGTAATTAACTGCTTGAACATATTCGATCAAGTAGCAAGTGACTAAGAATCTTTCAACCCTCGATCACTTGGGGGGCACATGGGGTATACTAGTATATAATTTAACACAGGCAATAAGAGCACGAGTTAAGATATTTGTTTTTAGGCTGACTTGTAAATTTTTGAAGTAAAAAAAGGTCATTAAGCTAACTTGTTTGACAAAGCTTAAGTAACTTGGAATTTTTCAAAATTTCAAGTTAGAAGCAAATATTCATGTGATAACAAACATTATGTTCATAAAATGTTAGAGCAATAAGAGTGTGAGAAAGTATACTTAGTAGGGACTTATGAAATGTCTAGAATTTATAAGTTAGAAAACTAAGTACTTATGCGAAAATATAAGGCATACATCAGAGTGACTTTACTATTCACAAAAAACTTATAATGTTTTAAGTCTAAAAAGACTTAGAATGTTTCAAGTTAGCAAAGAAAAGTAAAGTATAAATGCCAACAGCTTGGCTGTACGAGAAAAATATCAAGGCTGCTAAGCAGCAATTGTCTTCACAAAAGTATAAGAAAAAAATAGTAAATTACTGGCCAAGCACAACATTTTGCTGGTCAGGTGCAAAGTTTCCCTGGTCGAGAGAATAGATACAACTTCCCTGGTCGGTCGAGCATGCATCACTGGTCGAGTAGGAAACTTCGTGGTTGGATAGGATGCTCTCTGGTCGGCTAAGAGTGTCTACTGGTTGGGTAAACTAGTCTCTGGCTGGTCAACACTGTCGTCAACATCCAGAACGTCCTATGGTCGGAATGATAGAGCAGGAGAAGCAGGCACAATGCCAGCTGGAAGAGCTGTCTCCTCAACGGCCTTGGCTTCGCATTTGGCGAGCTCTTCAGTCTTTGCTTCTTCAGAGAGAAATTCGAGGTTGAAAGGCTTGTTTAACTTCCAAATATGATAGAACCAGTTGAAGCAGATTTCTTTATAACGAGCCAGATTAGCTTCATTTTCCTGTTTCAGCTCTTCATTCTCTTGAGACTTTTTCTCCAACTGGTTGATCAATGTCTTATTGGCCTTGATTTGCTTGCTGTTCACATCAACCAACTCCTTCAACGATCTATCTCGGTCAGTAATTGTTTTCTCAGCCTGCTCAGTCTTTTCTTGGAGATCTTTCTCAGACTTAGTCAAACTTTCAATCTTTGCCTGGGCTTCCACCAATTGATCATTTAAGACCTCGACCAGCTCCTTATAGTCAACTACTCGGGGTTGAGCATGACTAACAGTAATGAGTCCCTGGAGTAAATAACCAGAAAAGTATTCAGAAGAAAAATAATCAATAAGAAAGTGAGTGTTTCTGATAAGGTGCTTTCACTCATAATTTGAGTAAGGCCTTTGTGAAGGACAACTTCAATGCTTTATCGGGGTAGAGTCTCAAAAGTCTGAGTTGTCATTGAGTGGTGAAGAGTATGGTCTAGTAACTCTTTGCCATACTCACCAGCAATGCAAAGGAACTCGCTTAAGCATGCTGATCGAGTAGTTTGAAGGCTGACAGAAGAAGGAATAGACGGAGGAGTCAAGCATGGGATAGTGACTAACTGATCAGATGGTCTCCCCTGGTTAGGCGGTGTAGTCCTCACAACCTTGCTTGGAGGAGTCAGGCTGCTCCCTTCATCAATATTCCTCTTTTGGGCAGAGGTAGTGTTGAATTGCTTAAACATGTCTGGATCTGCAAAAAAGTAAAGCAAAAGTCCGGTCAGTGAAAACGAGAAATAAATATAAGTGAATGAAAAGTTTTACTGTGACCACATGACTCTACAGACTTTCATCACAATCATTCTCAAAATGTAATTATGGTTACTATTAGTAAAACCTGAATTCAGAATTTCATCGAAAATGTCGTCCTCATCTTCCGATGATGAGCTGTCTTCTCTAAGGAGCTCGATGCTTTTTCCTTTCCCAGGCCTAATAGGGAAGGTAGCTCAGTGAGAATTTTCAAGAAGAGGCTTTATAATGATGAGACCACCTGGTCGGCGTGGTTAAGGAGATGGTTCAGGAGAAAACTAGTCAGTCACTACTTCGGTATTTGCGTTAGACTGATCAGTCGAATCTTCTTCCTCAGTAGTGCTTCCCACAACAATGGCTTGGTTGTTCTTTAACAACCCCACCAATTGAAGATTCTCCAAGGTGACCAACTGCTTAACATCCTTCTCCTCAATGGGCATGTGAGCGAGATCCTTTGCACGGGAATGCATTTCCCTGGTTGGGAGAGGTATATTAAAAGGGCCTGCATGTATAAAAGTCAGGTTGTTGGCTTTGATGTCTGGAGTAAAAAATTATTTCGTACAATACTTTCTAGGATTCAATTTATGGGCAATGCCATGAAGATACTTAACCCATTTTTGCCTATGAAAGAGGTGGAAAAATCTTGTATTCTTATGGCTAGGGTTAGTCCTAAGATCGAACAAATAGTGCACCTCATGAGGGGTAGATGGGTTCCAACCCTGGAAGTGGTAGAGAATGTATAAGGCAGGCAGGGTTTGTATCCTATTTGGAGCAATCTGGAAGGGAGAAACATTAAAGTAATCTGTTATTGACCTAAAGAAAAGATGCAGAGGGATAGTAACTCCCGCATAAATGTGATACCTAGACAAGGCACAATAGGCACCACTAGGATTATTGGCTCTCTGGTATGGGTGCGGGCATACCACATTCACTCCTTCAAGTCCCAAAGTTTGAATGTGTCTATCGAGCATTTTGGAGTTTAGCTTAGAAGCCTTAGCTACGAACCATGAAGGCACACGATCCTCTTCTTTCCTTGGTTTGAGTGTAGCAGTTTGTTGGATTTCTGTGGCAAAAGTCTGGGTAGCCTTTCTCTTGGGTTTACTAGTTTTTCATGCTTTGTGAGGAGTCTTTGAAGAGGCTTCAGTCTCAACCTCCTCTAATAAATTTTCTCCCACAAAAGGCACTCGTTCCACCACCTTTTGCGTTGCTCTAAGAGCTACTTGGGGATCTTGTTCTTGAGGGAATCAACTGGACTTTTTCACCATCATTGATTGGTGCTGATGTTGCTACTTAAGGATCTGATATTTGTGAAGGAAGTATAAGGCTGATCGTGGAATAATTTTCTTGAGACGACGAAGACGGTCTTCTGGAGTTCGTTTGCTTGGATATTTGGAAGAAGAATCACTGCTCAGAAGGGTATCACTTGAAGCGGGAGACGAGGAATCAGAGCCTATTTGGTTGTCACCTCCCCTGTAGTCGAAACAATTCATCTATAAAAAATACGGGGAGGTGGGTAAACCAAACAGAAAATGAATGCAAAGTAAAAATATTTACTGCCCAGTGAAAAAAAATTCTAAGCAGTGAAAATATTTTACTGCCCAGATAAAAATGTATGAGAGTAGTAGTGATAATTTGATGCAATTCAGAAAGAAAAAAAATTAGTCACACGGCACATTCCAAGGCCAACCCGATTGGATGTTGTATGTTTTTGTGCTCGGGTGGTGTTTGGGTTCCCGAAGATGGGTACATACTCGAGAGACTAAACATGTGATCGAACGGATGAAGGGATTCCAAGGAGTTCGAGGAGTTGGTCTCTACCCGACCAGTTAGGCATGGGTTCCAACCAACCAAGGCGAGCCCGATCCGAGGAGCAAGTGTCTGAGGAGTCACGACACCCGAGTGGCGCGTGGTCCGGTCGGCTAGCAAGTGTCCGAGGAGTTAGGGCCTACCTGACCAGTTAGGCACGGGTTTCGACCAGCCAAGGCGAACCCGATCCACCACAAGCACAATTCCAAGCAGCTCACACGTGTTCCAAGCAGCCAAGGAACCTGATCGAAGCAAGCTAGTCCGAGTGGAACAATGCCTATCCGATCGGTCACACAAACAAATCCGAACAATAATTTTGTTTTAAAAAAAATATCATCACTCGGCAAGCACAAACTCACTAAAAAACGTGGGGCACAAACACGTTTTCCTATCCATGAAGTACACCAACAATATCAAAAAGGGAATTTCAAGGGTTTCAAAAAGCTTCAAGAAAACATCAATGCTCATCCTATATCCATGAACTTGAATATGCAATGTGGAATGGGAGATCATTTTTTCTTCAAAATTTCATGAAATTGGAGGCAAAATTGACTAACCCAAGGCCTAAACTACATCAAAACAACCACAAAATGCACTATTCAACAAAGATTCATCACAAAATTCCAAGGAGAGCACATCAAATGTGGGTTTCGGCACTCACATATTCTAACCAATTTGTGCAGGATTTTAATGCTTCAAAATGTTTAAAAGTGAAGTTAAAGAAGAAGAAACTTACCCAAGTGGATGGAAGAGCCTTTGATTTCTTGAAAGAAACATTGGTTTGTTCGAAGGAAGTGGAGCACTCTTGGAGCTTTGGAAGAGAATCGGCCAAGACGAGAAGAATTTCTTTTTGTGATGTATTTTTTTTTCTTGTGAGAGATAGGCATGCATGGGCCTATTTAAAGGTAAATGAGAAACTTTTAAATTACCCAAAAATCTCTTAGTATTCTCTTTCCCACGATTGGGAACTGATAGGTGCCATTTTTATGGCCTGAAAAGTTCAGTTGTGGGTTTACTTGAAAAGGAGGGAGAATATAGAAAGTCATTTTTTAGGATTTTTTGGAATTTTGGGACACATAAAATATTAAAGTTATTGGTGAGTCACCACGTGGAGGCAACTGCTAGGATATTCTCTGAATTTCTGATTGGCTATTAAATTTATAGAGATTTAACTAGTCGGACTTTTATTATTTGTGAAAGTTAATAATCGGGCGAAGTTTTTGGACGACCTCAAAAACATTTTGCTAGAGAAAAAGTTTATCATACGAGTAAATCATATAATAAACTTGGGGGGCAAATGTTATCCCCAAAATTTCAGTTCGATGACATGGCAATCAGAGGTGACAGATGGCAGTGCATGATCGTTAAACGGATCATTAAGCGACACATTAATGGTCAATAAATGTGTTGACCAAGGGAAGTGCAAAGGTTAGAAAATGACCTATAGAGTTGTGATATCACTAGTCGGAATATGGTTTTACTTGGTCAGGAAATAATTCACCCGATCAGATAGGAATTTAACTAGTCAGGAGGGAGTCTTACCCGACCAGACACATCAGAAGGGGTGTTTGTCCGACCAGGAAAGGGTTTAACAGGTTAAGAAATTATTTACCCGACTGGATAAGAACTTTGCCTGGTCAGGAGAGAGTCTTACCAAACCAGACACATCAGAAGGGGTGTATGTCTGACCAGGAAAGGGTTTAACTGGTCAGGAAACGATTTACCCGACCGGATAAGAATTTTGTCTGGTCAGGAGGGAGTCTTACCTGTAACAACCCAAATTTTCTAATAAGGCTTAGGGCCTTGATTACGGGGCCAAGATGACAAATTTTGGAATTATATGATTATGTGATATTTATGTGTATCATTATGTGATATGTGAATGGTATCATAATATGACTTGATATGCATGTGTTAGGTGTATTAAATATGAATATGGACCCATTTCTGTTTAATCGGGTAATTTTCATAATTTGGCTGGTTATGGGTATATTTGGCATATATGTGGTATGTGTGTGGTACTTCATTATTATTTGGTTATGCTTGGGTTACTCAACACGAGATGGTCCTAGGAGGCAAGCCAGTGGGAAAGTCACAACGAGATCCATACTTGACTCGGAGTGAGTCAAGGGGTATTTAGCACATTACCAGGATATTGGGTACTGGGAATAAATATTTGATCATAAATTGGGAGTTAGTGAGATCAGGAGGGAATTCTGGGAATTTTGACTATTTTTCCCCGGGGGAGTTTTTGGGACCCCGAGCATTAGGATTTGCTTGAGGTTACTTAAGCTTGAAGTAACATGTCAGAATTATAAAAGAACGTTCATAACGTTCTCTCTCCCTCCTGTTCCATTTTCGACACTTGTTCGCATTTTCGAAGGAAACTTGAGTTTTATGACTCGGATTCAAGCAATGATCGAGGCATATTGATTCTAGGAAAGATTAGAAGCTTATTAGCTAAAAGATTTAGCAAGAAACGACATAATCAGAGGTAATTTAAGCTTTGAATTTTTGAGTTTCCGTTTCCTAGAATTTCTTAAGTTTTGAAATTGGATTTTTCATTTTGAGGAGTTTTTGGATGAATTGAAACTTGAGTTTTGATGGTTTTGGGCCATTGAGATGATTGTGAACTTTGTTTATGAGATTTGGGTATGTTTGGATAGGTTTTTGGAAGGATTTAAAATGGGAAAAATGGAATTTCATGGCTGTGTTCGTGGTTGGGTTGCGGCCCTTTTATTGTGTGCCGCGGCCCAGGCTTGAAAAAAAAGAGGTTTTTGGCTATTGGGGGCACTTTGGCCCACTGCCCCTTTTTGTCAGGCCGCAACCCACAACGCAGACAAAGAGGGGTTTAGTCCCTGTTCTTGATCAAGCCGCAACCTGGGTTTTTGGGCTGCGGTCCAAAACGGCAGAAATGACCAAAATGGGTTTTTGTTGATGGGAACTTAAACCTAAGGGCTCGTGATCGATCTTACTACCCGGTTCGGTAGGATTCGACATCCCAGAGGCTAGGACTTGGTCCAAAAGTATTTATTTATTCATTTTTTACGGGATGCTATATTATGGTTGTGACTAGGTTATCGCTAGGGGCTTGGAAACATGATCGTGCTTGAGAGTCGTTTATTGGTAACCTGTGCTTGGACCAAAGGTAAGAAAACTGCACCCAGTATGTGATGCATGTGATGCATATGATATATGTGATTAGGGCATGGCATGGATGTTGAATATGAGATTGATCAGAGCTTGAGTCTCTGTAAATGTGCATGATCATAATAATGCCAGTGATTGTTGAGTAAGCATGTTGAATGCCTTATATTTGGATATTTGACATATGATATATGTCTGGTTGCATTGCTTACTTGTGAGTGGTACTGACTCATTAGTCAGAAACGACACGAGTCGTATGGAATTGATCTATGAGTTAAGAGCGGCATAAGCGTATTGAACGCATAGCCGAAATGGTTAGATCTAATCAACATAAGCATTAAATGCTTGACCGACCCCAAGTTCGATGAAAACTAAAAGCGCTTGTCTAGTCTAAAGGCTAGTTACTTAGAGCTAGGGCCAAAAGATTCAGGTGACTGTAACGTCACATGGCTTAGGGTGCAGAGCCCAAGTGCATGACTCATTTGTCAGTTATCTGATTAGGGTGCGGAGCCCAAGTGCGTGACTCATTAGTCACTTATCTGATTAGGGTGCCCAAGTGCGTGACTCATTAGTCAGTTATCTGATTAGGGTGCGGAGCCCAAGTGCGTGACTCATTAGGCACTTATCTTATTAGGGTGAAGAGCCCAAGTGTGTGACTCATTAGTCACCTATACAGTTTGTGACCCATTAGTCACATATTCAAAGATGGCTCAATAGTCATCTATACAGGGCACAAAGCTCCGTAATCATTTATTTGGACTTGCTTTCATGCATGAATATGACTATTATTACTAGGCATGCCTATTATGATTCAGTGACATGTTATTACCTGTTCATGAGCATGTTGAGTTTTCTTGCTGAGCCTCGACTCACGGGTGCTATGTGGTGCAGGTAAAGGCAAAAGAAAGTTGGATCATCCTTGAGTTGGAGAGCTTAGGTGGCGATGTATACATATGCGGCTACTCGACCATCACAGGCGAGGGTTAAAGAGGAACTAGGGTTAAACCCTATTTTGCCGCTTAGGTCGGCTAGTTGTAAATATTTTATTGTAATTAACCTTTAAAATATATTTTGGGATCCCAATGTATACAGTAAACGTTTTAGTGAAACATTGTATCTTTAACCAAAAATTTTAACCCTAAATCGTTAATCACATTTAGTTACATGATTATGGCCAAATGACTCATTTAGCGAGTTTAACACTTAAAATGCACAGCGTAACGGTCCATAGGTAGTAGGGCGTTACATTACCCGACCGGTTACATCATAAAAGGGTTTCACCTAACCAGTTACCTCAGAAAGGGGTTTCACCCGACCAGTTACATCAGAAAAGGGTTTCACCCGACCAGTTACATCAGAAATGGGTTTCACCCAACCAGTTACATCAGAAAGGGGTTTCAACTGACCAGCTATGTCATATTGAGGAGTGTAGCCGACCGGATGTGTCAGAATCTCAAGAGTTAACTGCCCAGTGACTTCTTTACAGAATCTCAGTAACAACTTCAACCCGAATCGCTCGTAACTACCGCATGAATCTCTCATATATCTCGAAGTCATAGCTATATTGTTGTAATTTGAATTTGTTTATTACTTTATTAATTAAAGTTGGTTGAAACAACCAAGGACCCTGTGAAAACGTGATATTTTTCATGTACGATCTATGAGCCTATAAATAAAGGGCTCATGGCATCATTTTGGGGGATCTAATCTTTTTGAGACTTTTACACTTAAGAAACTCAGTTGGCTCAGGTTCATCTGATCTTAAGTGGAGGCTACATATATCATAACTCCAAGTGGATTAGGCTATTACCAACAAATTGGGGTTGAACCACTATAAAATTGGTCGTGTCATTTTTATTTTCTATTCAAGGCTATTGTCTTCATTGTCGTTTTTACGTCTACTTGCCGTTGGCCAAAATCGTGGTCAACAATTTTATATTGTAAAAGAAAAGAAAATGAAAACGTTAAAAATAGTTATTTGCTATTAATTAGATTTTTTAATTTTTTAAGGACATGATTAATCTTTTTAAGATAAAAATTTAAATTAGTTTTAATAAAAGAATGGTACAATTTGGAAGTGGTCAAAGTTCGGGGGGGGGGGGGGGGCAAAATTATTAATTATTCTATACATGACACTGCCACATCAACAGACAAAATACCACATCATTAATCTGTTAGCCACCTAGGAAAAAATCTAATAAAAGTCTCATATTTCAGTAACGTGTATAGTTTGGGGGAAATTTTTAACATCGCGAATCATTCGGGATGTACGATCATATAATGGTCATAGTTTGAGGGGCAAAATGTTATTTATTCATACAAAATTTTATTTACAAAAACGCCTTGCCACATCATTAAAAAATACATGATTCCAAAAATAATATACCTGAATTGGAAACATTCTCGAATCCTCAAATTCCCGAATTTCTCATTTTTTTGGATTTTCAAAAGTAACATTTGGTTACTTATAATGGTGATAAGTTACCAATTGGTCACTTTTTTTTTATTAAAAGTTTTATTTTTAGATCATATTATTTCAGTACCTTTTAGTTGCCTCCAAAACTTATTTGTAGATATCTTAATATACAAATTAGTTATTTTTAGGTTATATTATGATATATTATTATTTGAGATACATTTTGGTAATCTTCAAGCTTATTTCAGAAGCTAATGAGTTGCCATATAGTATAACAAGTTACCATATAATTTATTAATAAAAATTAATTTAGTATACTACACATTAACTTTTAATAAACATTTTTAGTCACTCATGTAATTTACATGTCTTATTATTTAAGATACATTTACGTCACCTTCAAGTCTATTTTAGAAATTAATTAGTCATCATATAGTATAAAAAATTACTCTAATTCTAAGTTACAATGAATAGCCTATTAGAAAATAATACCAATTGGTTATTTTTTACATAATATAAACTTGGAGTTACTCCTAAAATGTTATTTTTCGTACATAACAAAAACCAATTAACCAAATTTGAAAATAAGCTTAAAATTAATTAACTAAAATAAAGTTTTTTGTAAAAAGGTAACTAATTAGTATCTAATTGGTTATTATAAGCAACCAAATGGTTACTTTTGATTTCAGTGACGACGAGAAAACATATGCTTCCAACATACCAAAATGATCACCTTGAACAGTAGGTCGCGATGATACCACTCTTGAGCCAAATGATCAATGGTGTGGCCATAATTTTTTTCTAAAGTTATGGAGAAGAGTGAGAATTAAATGATTATTTTAGTGTTGACATTTCTTATATGAGGTATGTATTAATTCTATATGCGGTATAAAAAATGTTATTTTTGTAATTATCTTTTTTTAAGATTTTTGCCCTCCGAACTATATCCGATACATTATTGTGCCCCTTGATTTTTTCGAACTATTAAAAATGACCCCCAAACTATTTACAGTGTTGTAAAGTGGGACTTCTCTTAAGTTTTATTCTATGTGGTTAACAGATTGTTGACTTGTCATTACCACGTCAACGTCATGTATATAATTTAAAATAAAAGATAATTTAAAATAAAAAATATATATTTCTTATAAAATATTAAAATTAAAAATATTTCAAAAATTAAAAAAAATCTTTTAAATTCTTAAAAGATTATTATTTTTTGGATAAATTCTTAAACGATTAATTAAATAAAATTTTAAAATATTAATTTTTTTTTTTTAAAATGATCTAATTTTTTACAAAACATAAACAAATCTAATTTAAACTATATTAATTCTATTATTATTAAAAATAAATAATTTAATTTTGCCAAAAAAAAAAGATGAATTTCAGTTTAACTTTTTATTATTTGAAAATTTTATTTAATTAATCTTTTAAGAATTTATTAAAAAATTAATCTTTTAAGCATTAAAAAGAAAAAGTTTTTTTAACATTTTTTTGAATTTTTTATAAGAAATATATATTTTTAATTTTAAATTATACACATGACGCTGATGTGGCAATGTCAAGTCAGCAATCCTTTAGACTCATATAATATAACTTAACAGAAGTCCCATTTTACAATCGTTTCGGGAGCAATTTTTAACAACTTAAAATATTAGAGAGCATAATAATATATTGGCCATAGTTCCGACAATAAAAATCTTAAATAGCCATTTGTAAATAAAATCAATTATAGATTGTTTAATGTAATTTTCTCACGGTTTAAATTGAGCTGAAGCCCTAATGTTGGGCTGAAGCCCAACAAAAAAGGTACAGGCTGTGATAGGTGGGCCACGTGTGAAGATTTATGCGCGCTCAGTTTGCCGCTTTAATGGAGCTTCGTTCGGGTTCCCGCCAAAGAGAATTGGCGCCTTATCAGTACCCTCGTCCCTCTTGCCCTACCCATTCAGATTATCATTATCATTCTCGGTCTCTCGTCTCTCCTTTGGACACTCCGAGACTTAACCCTAAACTCAGTCACGCATTTCGTCGATCTCTATTTTGGTGATCCGTCTTTCTGAATCAGATTTTCTAGTTCCCGCCGAGTTTCCATTCGATACTCCGAGAGCTAGCCCTAAGCTCAGCCACGCATTTTGTCGATCTCATTTTGGTGACTCGTCTTTCTGAATCAGATTTTCTAGTTCCCGCTGAGTTTCCATTGGACACTCCGAGAGCTAGCCCTAAACTCAGTCACGCATTTCGTCGATCTCCATTTCGTGGCTCCGTTATTCTGATTTCTGAATCAGATCCACTAGTTTTCGGTGAGTTAGTTTCGTTTGCTTTTTTCCTTTCTTGTTTGGATATCTGTCATTGAAATTATCAGTTTGATCAGAGTATGTATTCTTTCTAAGTAAAGATTCGTAAATTTCATGGCAGTCTTTGTGCTTTACATGTTAGCTTTTATACATTCAGTTGAAGAAATAAATTAGAATGTTCGTCGATGTTTTCTACTGTTTTTATCAAATCGTAATGAAATTGCTTCTTTTTTATTGTGTTTGTGAATTTTTTGTAGGTTTGATGTTCATATTTGTGTTTAGTTTTTTTTTATTTATTATTTTATTTTTTAGAACAGAAATAAAACGAGAATTAAAGCAGAAAAAAAAAAAGAGGGCTCTTTGTTCACAAAAAGGCAGTTTGGTTGTGCGGAATATTTGCGTAGGAATCAAAACGTTGCGTTTCTAAATTCACTTAGTTTGCAACTTAACGATAAACTTGAATATAATTATGCTAATGTTTAAAAATTTTGTCTGGAAATCGTTAGTGGATATCAGCAAGATGATAGTTTTTTTAGAAAGTTTAATTTGGTGACTTTGTTTGAGTGACAAATTAAGATTTGTTGTTGAGCGTTACTGTTGCTTAGAAAATAGATCATGTTGTACAGATTCAAGATGACCACTTGTAGCTAGGTGGGATGGACAAGGCATATTCATATTGTATGTCAAGTCCACTCTATTGGTCTGTGCACGTTATCTATAAATGGTCACAAAGTTGTCTAGTTACGGTTAAATTGGTATGATTGCTACTTGGTGGGAAAGATATCTATGAAGTTGGCATCATTTCTCTGGTTATGTTTACCGTTTAACACACATGGACAATATACTATTAAGTTTTTATTAATTTAACTCTATCTAAGTTGCTACTAGTATCATAGGAACCAAGGGTTAATATGTTTCTCTTACTTGTGTCATTGTGAACTATCTTTCGTTACAGGGCAAAAATTCAGCAACAGTAAGAAGAGCATATCTTTTATTCCAATGGAGTTAAGAAGTTGCAACCATTTTCATTTTATCAAAGCTGCGGGAGGTGATTTGGTACCAAATACTCTGAATGTGAATCTTGGAAGGCCAGTATTCAAAGTCAAGACACTGGAAGACATATTTGACACTTTAGATGCCAAAGATCAGAATCTGATTCTTCAGCCAAAGGTCAAGCTTGATGGCTTGCTTTCTGATAGCAGCGGGATTAAGGTCGATGGTCCAAGTACATGTACTTTAGCAAAACGAGTTCTTATAAGTGATCCAGATACTTCTGAGTTTAATTGCAGTGATGACGATGATGGAAGTAACAGTGACGTGGATGATCTTGGTTTTGGTGAGATGACACTGAAGCAAATTAAAGAGAACTGCAAAGCAAAGAAAAGAAAACGTTCAAAGTATGTTCATTCCATAACTGATGAAAGGTGCACACGTTTTAAATTACAGACCGATGAAGAAGAATGTGATCTCATGGAAACTCTCATTACCATGAAATCAAAAGTTTCAAAGAAGGCGAAGGCAAAGGAAAAGGGTAAATGTCGACAAAATCTTGTCTCTAGTTCCTCTCAAATTTCTGCTTCAAATACTAAAGTTGAACAGATCTCAAGTGATATAGATGTCATACAATCTAAAGGAAGTTTTCCTGCACCCATAACTGTCAAAGTAGAAGTTCCTGAAGTTGAATCTTTAGAAAGCCAAAGCTCCATCCTTTTTTCCAGTGATTCCTCCTTGCTTTATGACGATCAGGTGGATTCTTGTGAGGTAGTTCAGAGAGAAGTGACTAAGATTGCAACTGACTATGATCTGTGCATCCAAGCACTGTGCTCAGATGGCCAAAATGCTATCTGTTTTTCTGTGGATTCTTGCGGAGTTGTACACAAAAAAATGATTGAGATTACAGGAGAATGTGATCCGGATTTTGTAGCTCTGCGCTCTGAAAGCCAAAATGCAACCTGTTCTTTCGGTGATTCTTCTTTGATTTATGACAGTGAGGGGGATACTTGTGAAGTTGAAACTGAAATAGCCTTTGATTGCGACCGGGGAACTCAAAAATTGATTTATGTGACAGGAAAACCTCAGGATTCTATTGTTAGTGAAGGGTATCACGAGTACTCAAAACATTCCATTCCTGAGCCTCTTCAGACTTTAGACAACTCTGTCTATTCCTGTGTGGTAGTGCCCAAAAAAATTACTGAGCCTGCCACTGAATGTGTTCCGGGGACCCAAATGTTGATTTTTCCGACAGAAGAATCTGAATACTGTGTTCAAAATGAAGCATGCTTTGATTACATGGAAAATGATAATCCTAAGCCAGTTCAGAATCCAAGTGCCTCATGTGACGATATTAAAAGGGCTGATATTTTAGAAATAAGTAGTCAACTGTGCTCAGAATTGCCTGTATTAGAATCTAAAGGAGAAGGATATGTCAATCAACTTGTTTGTGCCAACATCTTCCGAGAACCAGTGTTGTCAACCAGTGATTGTAGACATGATGTACTAGATGATATTCCAAGTCCTTCCAGCAATCATGTAATCCCATGTAACGTGGACAGCAATGCGAATGATCAACTCCCTTCTGTGGTCCATGGCTGTCTTCAGTACACTGAGTATGCCAATGAAAGTGAAGCTAATGTACAAAATGAAGACAACATAGATGATTCAATTCATAATCTTCAAACCAGTCCTGATAGCTGGGTTGCTCCGTCTGTTGATGATTCACCTACAAATGACGACAAGCAATCTGAGGACACCATAGATGATTCAATTCATAATCTTAAAACAAGTCCTGATAGCTGGGTTGCTCCATCTATTGATGATTCACCTACAAATGACGAAAAGCAATCTGAGGAGCTTGTGATTTCAGAAGGTGGTGAGCCCTACTACCAAGATTCAAAGTTGAATTGCCCTCCTCAAAGGCTCCTGTCAACAAGAAAGGTAAGTCATCTATACTGGATGGTTGTTTGGCTTAATTCATGCTGTGGAGGTTGTTCTCACATACATTCTTTTTATTTGTTTTAGGTTATTTCTCCTGATTCTCAAGAAAAATTGTGTCAGGCTGTGGAGTCAATTGAGTTGCGTGTGGAAGAACATTACAGTAAGTGAACAGTCTTAATTGGACTTGTGGACCTTCATGTTGAACTTACATTGGTATATTATTTGAACTATTATTTTTGTTTTAACCAGCCAAACTTGCTCTAACTGTAGAGTACATCTTTTAAAAAAAAGGTGTAATAATGTACTGTACACTATATGCTTATGGAGTTTGAATTTATTTTGATTACTATTTTCTTCTGTCACCGAAATCTTGCTTACACATGGAATGCTGTTTTGTGCCCATCAGAATCCAGTAGGGAGCTGGTACATGGTAATAGACCATTCTTTTAAATCTATACTTTATAGAAACTTTTGATCCATAAAGTGCTTGGGAATTTTTTTGATCTAGTGGAAAAGAGTTTTTATTGATTTGAAACCATATGTTATGATTTCTTTTTCTCCTGTGCATCCAATTGAGAGGTTTAAAAGAGTTTTGAATTGTTGGTCTTCTGTTTCATTGATTTCTGTTGCTTCCTTCGTAATTTCAGGACCTAAGAAGAAACTGTGCTTTACACAACAGACTGAGAAGAAAACCAAAATCTCTAAAGCTGAAAGGTCTGGTCAGGTTGCTAGAGTTAGATTTTCAGCGAACCATAAGCAAAGCGCTGTGAAACCAAAGAACGAGGGGAGACTCACCCAACCTGAAGGTGACCATAAGGGTCCTCATCATTCTAATGTATCCCCACGCTTTAGTACTGGGTGCACTTCCATAGAAACTTGTTCACAAAATGCAATTGCTTTTTCACAACGCCAGATGCAAGACATGGAATGTCTTGCAACTAAGCTCACAAATGAGTTAAAGACCATGAAGAATTTTGTAGAAGATAGATTGCTTCCTGAAGCCTGTCCAGCTACGTCCTTGAAGTATAAGCCCAGTGAGGTATGTTTATTATTCGTTACAGCTATACAAACTTTGCAGAGAAATACCGTTCTCTTTTTCTTTTTTTAATGAATTTTTAAGTAGATTTACATTCGCTTATTATTGTCTCTTTCTCAAACAAGTTATAAGCTATGAGCATAGAACTTATTCTTCTAGGATTTCAACTTTCTTAAATTTGAGTTTTATATGTTTTTCTTAATCAGAATTTATGTTCCAGCGTTTTGTTAGCTTTATTGTTATTATTTCTATACCCGTATCCAATTCCATGTGATTGCTTCCTGATCAAGTGTTTTTTATTATCTATGATTACAGTTGAGAATGGCCATAAAGAATGCAAATAGAGCTGAACAATTAGCTCAAAGATGGCTATCTATAATGGCTAGGGACTGCAACCGTTTCTGTAAAATCATGGTAGCTTACTTTTATTATTATTAAAAAAGGAAAAAAAAAAAGAAATAGCCGTTACTCAGATATAATGTGTTATGCCTTTGTTCTTGTCTCACTCTTGTTCATATTCTACAGAGATTGACTGAAAATGAATCTGGTGCTCCTGAACGTGAAACTGTTGTAAACAAAGAGAAGAAAAAGATAACGTTTGCTGATGAAGCTGGCGAAGAGCTTTGTCATATCAGGCATTTTGAGAATGAGTCATCGTTGGAACCGAATACCCACGATTTGGTAAATAAATGAAACGTTAATACCCATTCTTGTTGTACATTTGCCCTGGAGCAAATAAGTTCCATTTTTCTTCTGATGCTACTTTTCATATGAACTATTCACTATCCTTGTCCATCTAATGCTTTGATTTGTTATCTCTACTGTTTTTCATCGAGATAGGAAAAACCTGTAACGCTGTACCAAAGAAAAATAATACACTGAAGCTTCTTAACCGTTGTGCTGTCAATATTTATTTATCTGCTTATTTTTAACATTTATTACTATAGGCATGTCCTTGTGCATTTTGAATCCATCTCTCTGGCCTTATTTTAAAAGGGAAATTTGAGTTGTTCCGCTTACTAATATCCCATATTTATTTAACTTTAATATATTAATATAATAGTTATCACAAAAATATTCCTTCCAACTAATTTGTCATTTTTGCCCTTCACAATTTTTATCATTTTCCCCCTCTTCTCACTCTTACTAAAACCCCATAAATTCATCTTTAAACATTCATTTCATCTAAAACAACACCGAAAATAAATGTACTACCACTATTAAGGAACTCATCAAGGTAATCTAATCCGAAACTTAAACCATGGAAATATTTAATTAAAATACTAATTTATGAATTTTGTATAAGAATTTTGTTTCTCTAGATCTACACTTTGAAAATTGCAGATTTTCTAATTAAATTGATGTATTTGGGTGGTGTCATGAAAACTTGATTTTTTTTTAACAAAAATTGATGTTTAATGATGCTTTTGTAATGCATTTGCGATGATGTCATGAAAACTTATTTTTTGACGTAAAAATGTTGTTTAACGATGCATTTGCAATGATTTACGATAAAATTTGGTGAGAATAATTTTTCAATCGGACGTGAATTTGAGGTGATTTTTAAATTTGGCATAAAACACAATTTTAATTATTTAGTGTATAGAACCATAATTATGCTTGAGACTTGAATAATTAAAAGCACACTTCAAATTTGGACCAAATGTGTAGATCTCGAAATATACCAAAATTGAAAAATTAAAAAACTTCTGACATTTGAAAAGTTATGCATCGTTAAATTTTTAATTAAATTTCATCACAAATGCATCATTAAGCATTTATTTTGCGTCAAAATTTAAATTTTCATGGCACCATCGTCAATGTATCGTTAAACATCATTTCTGCATCAAAAATTAAGATTTTATGATACCATCGTATATGTATCATTAAGCATCGCAAATGTGTTGATTTTAATTGAAATCTGCAATTTTCAGAGTCTAAATTTAGACAAAAAAAAAAAATGCAAATATTTTTGTGGATTTTTATTGGATTTTAAATCATTAAAACATTTTAAAAAAAATTGATAAGTGCTTCAATAGTAATGGCCTGAGTGCTTTCATGGTGATAGGACATTTATTGTATGTATTATTTTATATGAAAAGTATAAAAAAGTAATGAAATAAGTATTTAAAGACAATTTATGGTCTGGGTATTTTTATTTTAGTGAGAGAGAAAGAGAAGAGAGGGAAAATGGTTGAAATTGTGTGTGACGCAAAATTGGCAAAAAAAAAATTGGTTGGTTAGCATATTTTTGTGATAAATTATTAAAGTTGGTATAGAAAATAAATATGGGTATTATTTCCCCTTCAAATAACAAAATTTGAATCGTTCCATCTTCAATTAATATGTGCACTTATTTATTTGTCTCTCACTCTCTCTCATCGCCTACACCCCACAAGACTGTCAAAGACTCAAGTGATGTCGTTTTTTTTAAAGCTCTACTGAATTGCACTTTTTCGGCCACACTTCAAACAATTGGGCCTACGAGCCAGAAGCCAGTATTAAATCAAAACAAAATTCGAATTTGTAAAGTTTGAGAAGCCACAATTAGGGTATTTTGCAATACAGACTATTAATCAAAGAATAATTTCTTAAATTTTTTTTAAACAAATTAAATTAAAAAATAGAAAGAAAAAAGACGAATTGACTTAATCTATTAATATATATGCAATAGACACAACACCCCCAACAAGAAAGAAAAAGAAAAAAACAGAGAGCTCAACCGTGAATTTAAAAGGAGAGTCGGTGTTGTTTGACAGGAGAATCACAGAACAAGATGTCCCAAATCTCAGAGAAGGCTTCGACTATAACACCATGATACTGGCGCGAGTTCAGAGTCAAGAAGCATTGGAGAAGCTCCTCCAAATCACTGGCCTCGAACATCTGCTTCTCCATTATCATCTCCAACATCGACCTCTTGAAATCTTCGTATGGATCATCCGATTTCTTCACCACTGCTACGCTTTCCCTCACCTTGGTCCCCTCCGCCTCGCACCCGTCTGTTTCCTGCCACGCCACCGTTTTCACCGATGATCCTTTCCGATTCTTAGAACTGCTACTACAACCGTTACTCTGGCGCTTCAGTCTCCGAATTCTCGAATCTTCGACGACCTTCTCCTTTGATCGAACTCTCGGAATATCGTTCGGTATATCCATTACAATCGGCTCATCAGCAAGCTCATTCGAGAAGCTTCTTGAAGAATCGAGAAGGACTACGCTGTCCTCGTCTTCATCATAATCGTTGCTGCTAAACAAAACATTTCTACGGTAATCACTCGCAGCTTTCGATCTCTTCTTCTTCTTAGCGAAGTGCTTTTCCGCCACCGCGAACGACGACGTCTTGACCTTGCAACAAGGCAATCCGGTGCTGCAGTCAGAGAAAAAGTATTGAGCGCACGTCGACCCGCATCCGTCCGATTTAATCCTCGATGAAGCGGGGGCGCGTCGCATCACGAACGAGTACTCCGGCGTTGAAGGGGGAGGAGCCGGCAGTGTGGACGGGTAGCCGATGTCAAAGACCTTCGGATTTACCGGTGATGGCCGGTAAATTGCCGGTTTAGGATTTTCCGGTAAAGAAGAAGGGTCTTTGGAACGGCAGAATTGGAAAGAAGTAACATTAGGAAATTTAAGTTTAAAGCGCTTAGACATTTTACTCTTTTGGAAAAACGATAGACACACGAGAGAGAAAGGGTTTGGTAATTGGCAGGAGCGTGGTGAATATTTTTAGTTAACGTATATATATACTAAGATAAGATACCAAGCCGGCCGTATTGTGTGGAGTGGGACCCGAAATTTGATGTAATATACTAGCTGAGCTGACGAGGACTGAATCCAAGTCACTTTGGATGTATATCTGTGTATTTTGTTTTGGAGACTTGACCAAAAAGGTTTGCTAGATGGAATTCTTTAGCGATTGTAAGGTTCGAAAATGTGCATTATGAAGGTCCCAAAATTTATCAGCTACGTAATTGGAAACTACTTACTTAATTACATGAAAGGATTTAATTTAAGAGAACTGGTCGTGGTTATTAATTGTGTTGTGCGTCTCTTATCGAAAACTTCAGCAAATTATCGAAAGCTGTATGCATAGTTAATCAGCGCCATGGGGAAAAAAAGAAGATGAAAAGAAAAAAACTCGTTTGATACAGAGTGAGTGGTGCTGAAAAGCTGTTAGAGCAAAGAAAAATTAGTACCTTAAGCTATAGCTAATATTAAATGTTTAGTCGACACTATATTCTATTAAATGATCCGGCACCCTTTGAAAAAAGACATATAAATTCAAATGATAGTGCCATTTTTCCAGGTGGGAGTTTGACAAATTCTATTCCATTCCACTGTAGCCGTAGTAATCGGTCCTGGCCCCCAATCTGTGTTCTTTCTTAATTTGTCCTTTGCTACATTACTTTACTTCTTTAAAACACAGTTGTCTTTCATATTCGATTGTAGCTTCGTGAGTGGCACAAGACGAATAATTAGTTTTTTAAAAAATAAATAAAAATTCGGCTACTGCTAGTTACTACTATGCACACGCGTTTTCATGATGATTTTTTTTTTTAAAACGTTTTTTTTTTCATACTATAAAAGATTCGAGCTGTAGTAGTTGAAATAAACTAAAATTACTTTAAAAGATGTATATGTTAACTTCTTGATTAATTGAGGTGTGGTGCGAATAAGGAATCTAATATTTTCTGTGCTTAACCAATATATATATATCCCATTATTTAAAATATTCAAATAGAAATATTAAAGTCAGTGTTGTAACTTAATTTGCGCATGACAACTTATGGGAAGAATGGCACCAGTAATGGAAGATTGGATTATTACTGTTATAAAAGTACACCACAAGTAATTCAATTATTTTATAAAATATAAATAACAGAGAATTACTTCGCCGAATATAAAACTTTTAACTAAAATCATAATATAAATATAATTAATATATTTATAATACCTTAAAATAAATGATTTTGATGTAGAATATACTAAGCTAAGAGGCTTTCGTATATAGGCTAAGAAGGAGGACAAAATCCTCTCATTACCCAATGTGGGACTAATTCCCATTATGTTTTTCAATTAAAAAAATTATAATAATCCCTCGCATAAATGAAAAACTGACTCAAGAAAAAAACAACAAAAGAATTAGACCTAGGTGATAGAGTTTAACGTTAGAAACCCGTATAGGATAGGTAGGTGTTACTCTTTGAACTTTCCATTATGTAAGTACATTTACTTTACTCGTTGATCAGTAGACGCGGTGTCTTTGAGCTGTTCTGCCATTCGTGTAAATGATGATATACCACACAAGAATCTTTCCTGACATATTTTGGTTCTCAATATTATGTTCGTTTTGGCCCTGAATATTTCCCTAGTTCTGCAAGCGATATTACAGGAATTGAGGCCTATTCAATTCCTATAGAAGTGGCCCATCTTCTCTCTCACATAGGTGATTTTCTTAATTAAGAGTAACCCGTATTACTCTGTTCGGCATTTCGACGCATAAGAATCATTGAAAGCATAACTTAACATTTTCCTTACCGTTATCACTATTACATCATAGGAATGGACAATGAGGATAACCCCCATAGTGATCCAACATATTCTTTACAGTTTTAGTTATCTCTTTGAACCTAGATCTTGGGATCTCCAATCAACTAGGTTGGGTGTCTACTATATTGACTTTTCATTCATGGGCTTTAGTACTATTCCCCTTGATGATTTTTCAACAAACTCTCTATTTAGCCATTTGGTTAGCGGATCCGCAATATTTTCCTTTGACTTCACATAGTCAACAAAGATAACTCCAGTTGAGAGTAGTTGTCTAATGGTATTGTGTCTATGACGTATATGTCTAGACTTACCATTATACAAATTATTATGTGCCCTACCAATTGCAGATTGACTATCGCAATGTATACCATTAGTTGGCACTGGTTTAGGCCATTTTAGAATATCTTCTAATAATTGACGAAGCCATTTAGCTTCTTCGCCACACTTGTCTAAGACAATATACTCAGATTCCATTGTGGATCTAGCTATTATCGTTAGTTTAGAAGATTTCCATGATACAGCTGCACCACCGAGTGTGAACATATATCCACTCGTAGACTTTGAGTCTTTCATATCAGATATCCAATTGGCATCACAATACCCTTCAAGTGTTGCTGGATATTTAGTATAGTGCAGCCCATAGCTACGAGTAAATTGCAAGTACCTAAGTACTCTTGTTATTCCTTTCCAATGGTCAGACCCTGGATTACTCGTGTATCTACTCAGTTTACTAACTGCGTAGGCTATATCAAGTCTTATACAACTCATTAAGTACATTAGACTTCCAATAAATCTAGAGTACTCTATGTAATGCCCTACTACCCAGGGACCGTTACGCTGTGCATTTTAAACAGTGCTAAACTAGCTAACCGAGTCATTTGGCCATAATTGTGTAACTAAGTGTGATTAACAGTTTAGGGTTAAAAATTTTGGTCAAAGGTACAACGTTTCACTAAAAGATTTACTATATACATTGGGATCCCAAAATACATTTTAAAGGTTAATTACAATAAAAGATTTATAACCAGCCGACCTAACTGACAAAATAGGGTTTAACCCTAGTTCCTCTTTAAACCCTCGACCGTGGTGGTCGAGCAGCCGCATATGTACACATTGTCACCTAGACTCTCCAACTCAAGGATGATCCAGCTTTCTTTTGCCTTTACCTCCACCACATAGTACCCATGAGCTGAGACTCAGCAAGAAAACTTGTTCCTGCATGTATATAGGATAAATAAATCATTCTGGGGCTTGCAGCCCTAATCAAATGGTGACTAATGAGTCACTTTCTGGATAGGTGACTAATGAGTCATACTCTGGATATGTGACTAATGAGTCACTCTCGGGGGCTTTGCACTCTAAGCCATGTGACGTTTCAGTCACCTGAGCCTGTTGACCCTAGCTCTAATTAACTAGCCTTTAGACTAGACTAGCGCTTTTAGTTTTCTTTGACCTTAGGGCAGGTCAAGCATTTAATGCTCATGTTGATTAGATCTAATCATTTTGCCCTGCATTAAACATGCTAATACCACTCTTGATCATAAGCCAATACCATACGACCAGTGCTCAGTACTACTGCCGATCTTGACTGATAAGTCACAGCTTCACAACTAATACTAAACACCAATGTCGTTCCCTGACTAATAAGTCAGTGCCATTCACAAGCTGCCAGACATATGTAATGAAATCAATGTCTATATATAGAGCACTTAACATGCCTCATTAACATTCACCAGCATAATTATAATCATGCACATTCAAACATCCTGATATAAGGCATTAAGGATGCTTAACCAATAATCATAAGCATAATCATAATCATGCACAATTATAGAGACTCAAGCTCTGATCAATTCCATATTCAATATTTATGCCATGCCATAATCACATGTATCATATGCATCACATGCATTACGTACTAGGTGCAGTTTTCTTACCTTAGACTTGAGCGTAAAATAAATGAAGAACGACCCTTGAGAACAATCCTGTCCTTAGGTCCCTTAGCGGTCACCTAATCATAACCAAATATAAAATCCCATCAATAAAATGAGTAATAAAAGGTTCATGGCTTAAAACCTAGCTCCCGGGACCTCGAATCCTACTAAAATGGTTAGTAGATTTGATCACGAGCCTTGAGAATTGGAAAGCCGTGCTTAAAACCCATTAAAACCCAACCTGACAAAAGGAAGACAGGCGGGCCGCGACTTGCCCCCAAGGGCCGCGGCGCGCCCCCAAGTCAAAGAGGTCCCCTGCCTGGGTGCCAGGGGCGGGCTGCGACTTGACCTTATAGGTCGCGGCGCGCCTGCTTAATAGAGCCCAGGGGAGGCTCTGGAATACCTTCAAGTCGCGACTTGCATGAACTCGGTCGCAACTTGACCCCATGAACCCAGCTCCCTTGCATTTTTCTCAATCTAAATCTCAACCAAAACTCATTAAACCAATCCCAATATCATAATTATTCATCACCACAACCTCACCACCATTCAAACAATAAAACCCAAGCTTTAAAACACTCAAATCATCATCAAACACCCAAACCTAAGATCAAAATCTCAAGCTTATAAACTATCTTCAAAAACAGAGTAAAACCTCATAAATTTCAAGCTAAAAACCTTACCTCAATTACGAATTGAACCCCCTTCAGCTGCTGATCACTAGCCTAAACTCTCAAGCTTTAATCCTTAAGCCTCAAATCTCTTGCTTGCTTCAAAATCCCAACCGAGAGAGAAGAGGAAATAATCGAGAGAGGGAGGAAGAGAACCCTCTGTTTTTCAGCCTTAAACCCTCTACATCCTTCTAACGTTAAGCATATCCATTGGTCAAAATGGCCAAAATGCCCCTAGGGCCAAATTAAAACCTTCAAAGTCACTAAGGGCAAAACAGTCATTTCCCACCTATCCTATTAATCATAATTAACATCCTCCAATTCCCATTATTCCCAATATCCTCAAATTATTATAAATCATATCCCATTACCCGCTCATTCCCGGTAATGTACTAAACACAAATTTACCCCTAGGCTCACCCCGAGCTCGGTAATTAATCCCATTATGACCAAACCGCTAACTTGCATCCTAGGGTCGTCTCATGCCGAATAGGTCAAACATATACACATAATAATGTGGTCTCATCCATATATCACATACATGCACATAAATATACAATTACGCTCTCAATGGCCAAAATTACAAAAATGCCCTTTTAATAAGAAGTGGGCCCACATGCATGCAATTATCATCATATAATAAGATAACTCACATAATCATGCATGCAATTATATAAAATCACATAATTCCATAATTTGCCATCCTGGCCCCCTCCCCCCCTAATCAAGGCCCTAAGCCTTATTAGAAAATTTGGGACGTTACACTCTTCCTGAGAGACACTCTCCCCTTTGTTCTTGAACAAATGTAGACTCGAATCTACAGGGGTTCTAGATACACCAGAATCTTCTTTGTTGAATTTCTCAAGAATGTTGTCCACATAATGTGACTGGCTTAGAATGATCTTATCAGGTGTCCTTGAGATTTGAATCCCCAAAATGACATCTGCTAGACCCATATCTTTCATGTCAAATTTTGAGTTCAACATACTCTTGATAGATTTGATCATCTTATCACTACTTCCAACAATGAGCATGTCATCTACGTAAAGACACAAAATGACACAGTCATTATCTGTTTCTTTAACATAAATACATTTATCGCATTCATTGTTTTTGAAGTCATTTGCCAATATTGTTTGGTCAAATTTCTTATACCGTTGTTTTGGTGCTTGCTTTAGACCATATAAAGATTTCACCAATTTACAAACTTTTCTTTCTTGTCTTGGGGAGGAAAAACCCTCGGGTTGTTCCGTGTAAATTTCTTCATTTAAATCCCCATTTAGAAAAGCAGTTTTCACATCCATTTGATGTACTTCAAGATTGCGCAACACAACAATAGCAAGTATCATCCTAATGGAATTTATTCTCGTCACATGAGACTAAGTGTCAAAGTAATCAAGGCCTTCACATTGCTTATAACCTTTAATTACAAGTCGTGCCTTATACTTATCAATTGAACCATCAGCTTTCATTTTCCTCTTAAAAATCCATTTGGCCCCTAAAGGCTTACATCTTGGAGGAAGATCTACTAATTCCCTGGTGTGATTTTGAAGTATGGATTCAATCTCACTATCAATAGCTTATTTCCATAAAGAGCCTTCAGTGGAGTTCACAGCTTCATCAAAGCTTTGAGGTTCACCTTCTAGCAAATAGGTCAGAAAATCTGGACCAAAAGACTTTTCTGTTCTAATTCTTTTGCTACGTCTAGGTTCATCCTCAGACTCTTAATTTTGATCCTAACTATTTTCAGCAATAGTCTCATGTGTACGTTTTAACGAACTTGAATCCTCTTTTGATCTACATGGAAATACGTGTTCAAAGAACGGCGCATTTCTGGATTCCATTATCGTGTTTTTGTGTATGTCAGATATTTTAGACTCATGCACCAGAAACCGATACACGCTACTATTATGTGCATAACCAATAAAAATGCAATCAATAGTTTAAGATGCCACATTGAAAAACCTATTGCATGTAATCATAACATTGTAAGTTACACAAAAACCTACATTGCATGCAATCATACCACCTTTTACCACTATTTTCATGGTTGAAAAACCTATATGAGATAGTCTAAGATGCCACAAAAATAAAGAATCACACTCAACAATATAGGCTGAATTAACATCTTTATTGATAACATATTGAAATTTACATCATTGGTGCACAACTTAACCATACCCTCACAAGAGTATCCATTTTCCAAAAATACATTGGACTTGGTAAGAATAAGTTTATCAGACTCAAAAACAGCCTTAATGCCGGGCTTGCCAAGAAAATCATCACTTACCAAGTTTTTACTCATTTCGGGAACATAAAGCACATTAACTAATGTGACTTTCTTGCCGGAGGTGAAAAAGAATTCAATGGCACATTTTCCAAGTACCTTGGATTTGCCCTCATTGCCCATTTGAATCTCATGGTTGCCCTTTGACTCTTCAAAGGTCTCAAAAAATGATTTTTCATAGGTGACATGGACGGTGGCACATGTGTCATACCACCATCCCTTCATCTTGCCTTGGACCGCATTCACCTCACGCAGGGTAGCAGCTATATTCTCCTCTTAAGTTGCATTCACCTTAGGTCCTTGTTGGTATTTCTATGCCTACACTCTCTAGCATAGTGATCATTTTTCCCACACACAAAGCAAGGGACTTTATCACCCTTAAACTTGTTTGTGTTGGTTTTGGACCCAAGGGTCTCTCATTACCCTTCTTGCATTTCCCGTTGTTTTTGGGATGTTTTGGTTGTGACACCGCATTTGCTTTGAAAGTCTCAACATTAGACCCCTCCACAAGTTTGTCTCTACATATTGATTCCTCCTCGATTTGAATATGCTTTTGGATTTCCTCCAAAGAATAATCCTCATTTTTATGAAAGATTATTTTCCTATAGCTCCTCCAAGTTGGTGGTAATTTTGCCACTATAGCACCAACTTGAAAGGCCCCGAGAAGCTCAATCTTTAAAACTTTCAATTTGTTAACAATTATTTGTAGCTCATGTATTGAGGAAGAATAGGTTTATCACCAAAAAATATGAAATCAATATATTGAGAAATCAAAACTTTTTGGTACCTTCCTCTTCCTCCTTGAACTTTGTCTCAAGTGCAGCCCAAACCTCCTTTGTCGACTTGGCCTCGGTGTAGAGGTCATAGGGCCTATCAGATAGGGCATTGAGGATATGACCCCTACTGTAACGTCCTGAATTCGCTATTAAAGCTGAGTGCCTTGATTACTTTGCTAGGAGGGCATAATCAGATTTATATATGGATTTAATTGAATATATGTGAGATTATGTGAAATATATGAGTTATATTAAGATATGACTATTTATGCATGTTTATGTGTATTAAATATGCATGTGGGCCCACTTTTGTGAAAAAGGGCATTTTTGTAATTTTAACCCGTTAAGGGTATAATTGTAATCACATGTGTTATGTGATTAAAACCATGTTATTATGTGGATATATTTATGATAATTGGCTTAAGTCGATCCTTTAGAGCGATTTGGCAGAAAAGTCACAACAATGATTTATACCCGGCTCGGGGTGAGCCAAGGAGTATTTTGGTAATTTTGTGTATTTATGAAATCTATGGAATATGAGATATTTTTGGGGGAAAATAACTATGAGTGGAAGATTAGTGAACTGACTTGAGGTACAATTGATGTTTAGTGGGATTAATGGCAAAATGACCATTTTGCCCTTGAGGTTTACTAAGGATAGGCATGAGGAGGGGTAAATGGGTCATTTGGCCCTAAAAATAGAAAAAAATGGCTAAGGCAATTGGAAGCCAACACTCCCACATTTGGCCTGCTCTTCTCTTGCGTTGCCTTGCACTTCAAGGCCAAGAAGTATTCAAGCTTGGGACCATTGCTTTGGGAGTTTTGTGAGGAATTCAGGCTGCCAAAAGGATTAGCAGCTATTGGAGACTCCAAAACCAATCAAGGATTTCAAATTCAGTAAGTTAACTCTCATTTTCCTAAGTTTTATGTCTTTTTGAGTGTGTGTTGCGATTTTGAAGCTTTGGTTTTGAATTCTGATTTAGAGTAACTTTGGAATGAATAGCATGATTTTTTGAGGATTATAAATCATTTATAATCTGGTCGTGGGTTCAATTGTCGTTGGTATTTTGGAGTTAATTGTGGGTTTTAGATTTTTGGGGTCTAAGTTGATATTGAAGTGCAATAATGGCAATATAGGAATCTTGGTGTTTTAGTGCGTTTTTGAGGTCTTTTATTGTTGTTTGAGGTGATTTGTGCTCAAAATTTGCTAGAAGTGCATGGTTGGGGTTGATTTTGGGTTTGGTTATACTGGGGAAATTGTAACTGTAACGTCCCTAAGGTAGGGTACGTCTGCCACATACTCGTAATTCTAGGGTTTACGAGTATGTAAGGCACTTGACCAAAAGAATTAAATAAAATGATACGAAGAAATACAGAAAAATTTAAAACTTTTATATAAACTTATTAGTAGAAATTATTACACGCATGAATACTTTAAATTTAAGGCAGCCATATGAAAACTCTAAACCATTATTGCATTGCTACTGAGTCCGTGCTCCACAAGTTGCTCAACAGCTAAAGCCACACCTGGAAAAATGTTGGAAAATAACATAATGAGCTAACGCTCAGTAAGCAAATCTCATGCATACACATACACATGAATGTCGTGAGTTTGTAGTGCACATATACTAATATGCTGACTTATATACTTATGAATTTCATTTATTGCTCATGCACTTTCAAACTTTACTTTTATGCTCTTTCTTTTAGTTTCACATTTTTATGGGCCCAATATCACTTGTGCACACTGTTTGATTCAGCCAATGCCTGCAGGGCTTGTTACACATATCATATAGAATCCCATGGGTTCTCCTCCGGCTAGCCATCATCTCAGCTAGGCTCATCATAACACTCATTTCATCGTTGCCATAGCTGCCATACTTATTACACATATGGAGGAGAAAGACGGAAACATGGCAAACATATCTGAATGGTCAACTCTGACCTAGCCCACACTAGTGGGCAGCCACTATAAGTCTTATAGACTTCCGTCTTCTTTACTGAACTTACTTGATTGCTTCATCGAAACAGTGGCACCCTTTTTAACATCTTATTATCACTTTGCTTAAGCCTTGTGTCATTAAAATGTTTAACTTTACATAAAACTTTTCAAGGCATTTCATAACTTTTTTCATATTCATATGCATGGTCTTATATCACATAATAATGTATCACATAACTGTACATGCCATGCATACATGCTGATGCTGAAATGCCAATGTTCATGTTCATGATTCATGTTGATGGTATTCAATCAAGGCATTGTATCACATCTCATATAACTCAAAACATCTTTAGTCATAATACATGAAGCTTTGGGTTGGTGGCGTTGTTATACCTTAACGTAGAGCTATGGCTCAGGTCTAAGGTTTCCAGCCTAAAAACTTAAACGCTTCATATATCATAACATATAACAAATCATGAACATAGAGTAATCCACATATCCATCAACATAAGAACACATACTTGCACATAATTCATATCATTCTTAACCAAGTAAGACATCTTTCACATATCACAGAATTCATCAATTACATATCACACAACACCCTTATGGTGTTCATATAACCATTCTTCACATACTTATCATATGCATCATCATCATACCATACTTAACTCATCAGATGTACACAATCAATGTAGTCATGCATCTTACACTTAAGCACAAAAGGTGAGATTTACTTACCTTAGGTCCTTAGCTTATTTTAAAATTCCTCACCAAGAGTCAATCAATCAAATCCATACAAATCCTATTCAAGGCACATCATTTATTAAATTCTATCAAAATCATAAATATACACTATTGATAGTGTATATTAATAATACCAGAAACTATATAAATGATAATAATAAATTATTATCAACGTAATGCAAATAACTCTTCATATAAAACCATGCTTTAAACCTTGCTCATAAGATAATGTACCCTTATGATAATAATAATAATAATCCCAACAAAAATAATAATTATCGTCTATAATTAAACTTATTTCGATATTAATAACAAAATACTTCAATAGCAATACGTATATGGATGTATATATTCAAATAGTCATTTTATAAAAGAAATCATATTTTTAACATAAAGTTGTAATAATCAATATAATGATAATAATATAAATATAAATATTTATATTATTATTAATTAGTCATAATATCAATTCCAGTGATATAATAAATATACTTTCTCCAAACTTCACTGGTCTTACAAATATCAATAACTGTAAGAAACTAATATTTGATATTATTTTAATATTCAAATATTAATATACAATAATAATGGTTAGATAATAGGTTTACTATAAATCATACTTTTCATATATATATATATATATATGAATCTGTATTCTTGATTTACTTAACAAAATAATAACAATAATAATTAAAATTACTTAATCATAATAATTTCCATATTAATATAAAATCAATTAAATATGTATTTTTATACTTTATTTAATATCTAATATTTTCTAGAAAATTAGACAGCACAACGGCTATAAAGTGGACAATTCCAAAATCAAAACCTGTATCAAAAATATATATAATCCCAGACAGCCAGTAAATTACAGAAAATATTCCATATATCAATAATATATAATTATATACTATAAATACACATAATAACAATTACTCTAATCAATCACAATTAAATCACAATATATAGGTTAAAGAAATTATACCAAAATGATCGGGTTCCACAATAAGTCAAACGATGATTTTCTGAGACTCAAAACGTACTTCGGAACCTCGAACACTAAGTTTCGACCGTCGATCTACGGTGGATCGCGGTGGCTCGTGGTGGGCCCACCACCCAACTATGGTAGATGTAGGAACAAGTTATTGGGTTTTGAAGCCCACAACACGAGGAACACGATGGTGGTGACGGATCGGCAAACGGATGCCCGAGGTGGCCGAATCGCAACTTTAAAGTCGCGGGGTGGCCGAACTTAAATCGAGTGGTTGAGGCGTTTAATCGGCGAGTGAGCTCTAGATTCCCGCGTGGGTCGATAGTTCGGAGGCCTCTGAATCCAACGGTCCAGCGCGTGGCTAAAAATGGTGGCCGGAAAGTACTCCTGCGTCGTCGGCAACAGTGATACGTAGAGGAGAGAGAGAGAGAGAGAGAGAGAGAGAGAGAGAGAGAGAGAGAGAGAGAGAGAGAGGGGTTTTCTGAGGAGAGAGAGAGAGGGGCTCGGGTAAAATGAAAGGCTGAAGCCTTTTATTTTATTTTATTTTATTTATTTATTATTATTTTTTTTAAAATTACACTTGGACCCAAAATATTAAAATTCTTTTCAAATAAGTCCTTTAGCAAAACTTTCTTAATTTTATAAAAATCCCCAATTAAAATTATATGACATTCGGGTCCTATACTTGACTACTCAAGTTTCTCTCTCTTTAATCTCATTAAAAACATAAAATGATATTTTAAACACTATTTTTCCATTACTATTTCTTAAATTTGTAAACTTGTACATTTTATGTATTAAAACTCTGATTTATAATAAAAAAATGTATAATGAAAATGTTGGATATTACAATCCTTCCCTCGTTAAAATAATTTCGTCCTCGAAATTTCAAACTAAATTTGATAATCGGAGACAAGAACTACCATTACAAATAAACAGAACAACATTTCACAGCATAAGATTTCATACACAACACTTACTTTCATCCCGAAAACAAAACTTATTCCTGACTTGTAATCCTTATCATATATAAAAAGGCGAGGATGTGTAAACACCTCACATGAGGACTACAATATAGAAAGAAAGGAAATAAGCTATAACAATAGTATAAATTACAATGAATGTATACGAAAATACAAACGAATCCTCCTCATCCATACTTTTGAACACAAACCACATAACGTAAGAAGAGAAGATGACCATCATCATGAAAACATCCTTGATATTCATCTTTTACAGTCAATTTTTTTTTTTTTTTTTGGCATAAAATTAGATAACTAGAAAACAATTATATAGCCGATGAAGATTATTCTTTAAAACCAAGTCTTTATGAAACCCTTTCGTTGTCAAAACCGACCGCTTGCCCTGAATGAGAAATAGTGAGATAGGCCATTCATTAGGTACCATTTCAGAAAAGCCTGACTCTCATTATTTCTCTAAGAAAACATTTAAAAATCAATTTTTTTTTTTTTCCAAATGTATAAAATAATAAAGGGCATATTGATACTATGCTAGAATGCAAATAACCGTGGCCACTCGGAAATTCACACACTTAGCTTAGTATCCCTTCATTGAATAAAACATGGGATAAGTCTTGACTGACCAATCCACCACTTCATCTACGAAAACGAATAATTCTCACATGTCTAATAAGTTAGACATGTCTCATTTCAACACCTATACCAATAATACTCAGTCATCACTTCACACAAGTAATACATTATCTTACTTTCGGGATAAAACAGCTAATATACTATAATTTAATCGCCGAAAGTAATTCACACTACAGAGTAATTCAGTAAATAACATTTATCACCTCGATTCATTCAACAATTTACAAATTGTTTCCATGTTCAAATCAGGATCGCAAAATCAATAGAAGTGATTTCCATGTCGACAACATCTAATAAGTTTGACTTTCATCATCAGAGAGGATAGCGTAACACATTGAACAAGATAAAATCTGTGATATCTATCTTGAAAACAAACAAATTCAAGGATCCAATGACCCAACAGTTCAACAAATTTTTCTATAAATAAAATTCATCACATACACACTAAAACACAATCAATCTCAAGCTTTTGAAAACCAAATCATTATTACTTCCGTCCATTACTCAAGCTAAGCAACCCATGGCATCCTCATCATCTCAGCTGAACTTAGACCTAACTTTAGCTTTACCTGAGCCAAATCTTCCCACTATCGAATCTTCACCACAAATTTCTGCACCCCTACCACAGCTAATGGTGTATCCTCCAGTACACATCCCAGAACGAAATACTCAATTTCCCAGAGTTTGGCTTCCCAAATTTTATTCTGATACTGGCCTTGTCACAGTGGAGGATTCAGCTATGCTCGATAAAAAGGTGGCCATTAGTATAGGTCAAAGCATACTCACCCCTAAAGACCAAATAATTTTATCCCATAGGTCAGACCTACAAGCTGTAAAAGATTCCTTAGTTCTTACCACTCAGGCGGCAGCATCGGTCTCAAACCTAGGCCAACGGGTTCTTGCAAGAGAACAAGAGGTTGACCACTTGAAAAGGTATATAGAAACACAAAAACAAGAGATGATAACCATTAGAAATGCCAACAAGGCATTGACTCGAGAGAAGGAGAAGTTGGTTAAGGAGAATGGGACTTTAACTACACTTCTTGCTAACTACTCAGTCGATATGAAGGAAAAATTTCAGACACTGCAAACTACTGGGGAGACCCTTAGAGTTGAACAACAAAAGTTGATTGACGAGGTAGAACGTGTCCAAAACCCCAATCCTTAATAGATTATGTATTTTTTATTTTTTTTTATCTATATATTACTACTGTTTCACTAAAGTCTCTTATTGTGTGTGCTCTCAGCAACAACCTAAAACTTTGCTCTCCAAAACACTAACCTGACATATTAACCCTTAACACACTAACTGAACTGATAGATCACTTTCAAAGCTTGAGAATATCAATTAATAATCCAAACATCGACATCGATAAATCATCAATTATTTATCACATCAATAATAAAGGCATGCATTCAGATAAATAACAAACTTCAATTTCTCTACCGTGCATGAGAATATTCATTTAATCCAAACTCATACTTATATCATGGAAACTCAAACACACAATGAGTTTCTAATACAATTATACAACATCATTAACATACATTAACTAAAATATGGATAAATTATACTAACCATTAACGTGTGGCTTGTCTTGTGGCGGAACTCAGTAGCATTTCAGATCCCAAAATCTAATAACATAACGAGTACACGACATCTACAAACTCAAAGCTCTGATACCATTTGTAACGTCCCTAAGGTAGGGTACGTCTGCCACATACTCGTAATTCTAGGGTTTACGAGTATGTAAGGCACTTGACCAAAAGAATTAAATAAAATGATACGAAGAAATACAGAAAAATTTAAAACTTTTATATAAACTTATTAGTAGAAATTATTACACGCATGAATACTTTAAATTTAAGGCAGCCATATGAAAACTCTAAACCATTATTGCATTGCTACTGAGTCCGTGCTCCACAAGTTGCTCAACAGCTAAAGCCACACCTGGAAAAATGTTGGAAAATAACATAATGAGCTAACGCTCAGTAAGCAAATCTCATGCATACACATACACATGAATGTCGTGAGTTTGTAGTGCACATATACTAATATGCTGACTTATATACTTATGAATTTCATTTATTGCTCATGCACTTTCAAACTTTACTTTTATGCTCTTTCTTTTAGTTTCACATTTTTATGGGCCCAATATCACTTGTGCACACTGTTTGATTCAGCCAATGCCTGCAGGGCTTGTTACACATATCATATAGAATCCCATGGGTTCTCCTCCGGCTAGCCATCATCTCAGCTAGGCTCATCATAACACTCATTTCATCGTTGCCATAGCTGCCATACTTATTACACATATGGAGGAGAAAGACGGAAACATGGCAAACATATCTGAATGGTCAACTCTGACCTAGCCCACACTAGTGGGCAGCCACTATAAGTCTTATAGACTTCCGTCTTCTTTACTGAACTTACTTGATTGCTTCATCGAAACAGTGGCACCCTTTTTAACATCTTATTATCACTTTGCTTAAGCCTTGTGTCATTAAAATGTTTAACTTTACATAAAACTTTTCAAGGCATTTCATAACTTTTTTCATATTCATATGCATGGTCTTATATCACATAATAATGTATCACATAACTGTACATGCCATGCATACATGCTGATGCTGAAATGCCAATGTTCATGTTCATGATTCATGTTGATGGTATTCAATCAAGGCATTGTATCACATCTCATATAACTCAAAACATCTTTAGTCATAATACATGAAGCTTTGGGTTGGTGGCGTTGTTATACCTTAACGTAGAGCTATGGCTCAGGTCTAAGGTTTCCAGCCTAAAAACTTAAACGCTTCATATATCATAACATATAACAAATCATGAACATAGAGTAATCCACATATCCATCAACATAAGAACACATACTTGCACATAATTCATATCATTCTTAACCAAGTAAGACATCTTTCACATATCACAGAATTCATCAATTACATATCACACAACACCCTTATGGTGTTCATATAACCATTCTTCACATACTTATCATATGCATCATCATCATACCATACTTAACTCATCAGATGTACACAATCAATGTAGTCATGCATCTTACACTTAAGCACAAAAGGTGAGATTTACTTACCTTAGGTCCTTAGCTTATTTTAAAATTCCTCACCAAGAGTCAATCAATCAAATCCATACAAATCCTATTCAAGGCACATCATTTATTAAATTCTATCAAAATCATAAATATACACTATTGATAGTGTATATTAATAATACCAGAAACTATATAAATGATAATAATAAATTATTATCAACGTAATGCAAATAACTCTTCATATAAAACCATGCTTTAAACCTTGCTCATAAGATAATGTACCCTTATGATAATAATAATAATAATCCCAACAAAAATAATAATTATCGTCTATAATTAAACTTATTTCGATATTAATAACAAAATACTTCAATAGCAATACGTATATGGATGTATATATTCAAATAGTCATTTTATAAAAGAAATCATATTTTTAACATAAAGTTGTAATAATCAATATAATGATAATAATATAAATATAAATATTTATATTATTATTAATTAGTCATAATATCAATTCCAGTGATATAATAAATATACTTTCTCCAAACTTCACTGGTCTTACAAATATCAATAACTGTAAGAAACTAATATTTGATATTATTTTAATATTCAAATATTAATATACAATAATAATGGTTAGATAATAGGTTTACTATAAATCATACTTTTCATATATATATATATATATATGAATCTGTATTCTTGCTTTACTTAACAAAATAATAACAATAATAATTAAAATTACTTAATCATAATAATTTCCATATTAATATAAAATCAATTAAATATGTATTTTTATACTTTATTTAATATCTAATATTTTCTAGAAAATTAGACAGCACAACGGCTATAAAGTGGACAATTCCAAAATCAAAACCTGTATCAAAAATATATATAATCCCAGACAGCCAGTAAATTACAGAAAATATTCCATATATCAATAATATATAATTATATACTATAAATACACATAATAACAATTACTCTAATCAATCACAATTAAATCACAATATATAGGTTAAAGAAATTATACCAAAATGATCGGGTTCCACAATAAGTCAAACGATGATTTTCTGAGACTCAAAACGTACTTCGGAACCTCGAACACTAAGTTTCGACCGTCGATCTACGGTGGATCGCGGTGGCTCGTGGTGGGCCCACCACCCAACTATGGTAGATGTAGGAACAAGTTATTGGGTTTTGAAGCCCACAACACGAGGAACACGATGGTGGTGACGGATCGGCAAACGGATGCCCGAGGTGGCCGAATCGCAACTTTAAAGTCGCGGGGTGGCCGAACTTAAATCGAGTGGTTGAGGCGTTTAATCGGCGAGTGAGCTCTAGATTCCCGCGTGGGTCGATAGTTCGGAGGCCTCTGAATCCAACGGTCCGGCGCGTGGCTAAAAATGGTGGCCGGAAAGTACTCCTGCGTCGTCGGCAACAGTGATACGTAGAGGAGAGAGAGAGAGAGAGAGAGAGAGAGAGAGAGAGAGAGAGAGGGGTTTTCTGAGGAGAGAGAGAGAGGGGCTCGGGTAAAATGAAAGGCTGAAGCCTTTTATTTTATTTTATTTTATTTATTTATTATTATTTTTTTAAAAATTACACTTGGACCCAAAATATTAAAATTCTTTTCAAATAAGTCCTTTAGCAAAACTTTCTTAATTTTATAAAAATCCCCAATTAAAATTATATGACATTCGGGTCCTATACTTGACTACTCAAGTTTCTCTCTCTTTAATCTCATTAAAAACATAAAATGATATTTTAAACACTATTTTTCCATTACTATTTCTTAAATTTGTAAACTTGTACATTTTATGTATTAAAACTCTGATTTATAATAAAAAAATGTATAATGAAAATGTTGGATATTACAGTAACTCTCAAATTGGGGAAGAACAAGAACTTTCTAGGATCGTTTTGTGTTTCTGGCGACCTAGTGCGACTGTGCTAGTGTCCCAGAAACCAAAGAATTTTGGTTGGGATTAAGGTACCGAGCCTACGGGTGCGACCGCGCCAGTACCCCATAAAGTCCAAACTTTATGCAGACGCGACCGTGCCAGGGGTAGGCATGACCGCGCTAGGTGTGGCGTGCTGCCCCTTTGGCACACCCACATGGGGCCATTTTTTAATGAGCATGCCTTGGTGCTTGATCATTAGTCAAGTCTTGCACCAAGCAACCTCATGGGATAGGGTAGTGGCAGTTTTGTAATATTGCATATGTCTCCCAGACAAAAATCATATATGTTCCTGGGAAGCCTTTATTTCCCTAGAAGGCTCCTTAGGGGGAGGTGACCTGGTGACTTAGGGAAGCACCATGGCCATCAGCAGATAGGGGCCAAAGCTGTGTACTCCCTTGCCCTATCAAGGCTATATATTAATGAAATAACATTTATCCATACTTGTCCCTGTGTGCGTCCCTGTTGCTTATGTGTTACTTGTTTGTTACCTTCGTTGGGCCATTGTGTGCCACTTGCCTTGTTGTGTGCTTTGTGTTGTGTGGACGTTCCTAGGAATGACTTGCTTTGTGCTTGCTCATACTTCGTTATCGCCCGTTGCATGTCTGAGATGTGTATGTGGCTAACCGCTGAGTTTGTTTGCCTGTAGGTGTGTGTTGTAGGCTGACTTGCTAGCTTGAAGAGTCTGCAAGTGCCGCACGTTCCGTCTAGTTGGAATACCCAAATAGCCGGCCCGTGACAGTTGGTATCAGAGCCAAGTTAGAAAGCGCTTGGCAAAAACACACTATGGTGAGCAACACTCAGAGGATCGAAGCTCTTGAGAAGCGAGTAGGGGAACTAGATGGCCTGGACGAGAGGGTCAGGGATCTTTCCTCTGCAAGTCAGGACTCGGGTTCGTCTGATGCAAATAATCGCATAGCTGCGTTGGAGAAGGAGAATGATGTTCTTCTATCCAGAATTATCGCGTTGGAGAGAAGAAACACTCCAACAAGTACTTCTGTTTCCCCTCGGTGGGAAGAGCGCATCGCGACAGTGGAGCGCATGCTAAAGGAACAAGAAGTTTCAATAAATGACACGACGGAAGATTGCAGGGAGGCAGTCGGTGTGCTCAGAGAAGAAATGGCTGAGCTATCTGCCAAGGTAAACCTGACCATGCGAGCGGTTGGGAATGCCCCTGCAACAGGGCCGATAGGTATGGAATATGGCCGAGCCAAAGTACCCGAGCCGAGGCCCTATAATGGGGCCAGAGATGCAAAGGATTTGGAGAATTTCCTCTTTGACATGGAACATTACTTTAGAGTCGTGCGGGCCGATTCGGAAGATGGAAAGGTCGCCATGGCTACCATGTATTTGTCGGGGGATGCCAAGGTGTGGTGGAGGACCAAGTATGATGATATAGAGAATGGCAGGTGTACTATCACATCTTGGGCGGACCTAAAGAGGGAATTAAAGACGCAGTTTCTGCCAGAAAATGTAGCTTACATAGCTCGTCGCCAGTTGCGAGAGCTTAAACAAGTCAGGACAGTCCGAGAGTATGTAAAGAGATTTTCGGGACTGATGCTCGATATTAAAGACATGTCCGAAGTGGACAGGTTCTTCTGCTTCCTCGAGGGATTGAAACCGTGGGCCAAGCAAGAACTTCAAAGACAGCGGGTGACCGATCTGGCCACCGCTCAAGCTGCTGCCGAACGCTTAACAGACTACACTCCGGAGAGTAGCCTGCCGAAAAGGGCTACCCCTCCAGCCAGCTCAAGTAGCGCCGGGAGTAAGAAGTCTGGGAAGTCCTGACAGGGTAAGAGTGGGGGAGAGAAGAGGACAGCTGAGTCCAATTCTTCCAGTGGGACAGATGCTGCTGTAGGGAAGAAGCCGCTAGCTTGTTGGATTTGCAAAGGCCCACACAAGTCGGCAGTTTGCCAATTCCGGGGCAAGCTGAATGCCCTCATCGGCCAAGAACAACAGGGTGAAGGAGAAGAGGAAGAAGAAGAGTACGCGCACATGGGCGCTGTCCGCCTGTTGAATGCTCTCAAGAAGCATGGCGAGAAAGGGAAGAAGACCCTGGGGAAAGGGCTAATGTTCGTGGATGCCGCTATCAATGGCAAGCCTGCCAAAAGCGTGATGATTGATACTAGCGCCACCCACAACTTCATCTCTGAACTCGAAGCAAAGCGACTGGGACTAAAGTTGGAGAAAGATGCAGGCCGCATGAAGGCGGTCAACTCCAAAGCCTTGGCCACAACTGGTGTGGCTAAAGGGGTAAAAGTGAAAATCGACACGTGGGAAGGGCAGACTGATTTGGTGGTCGTCCATATGGATGACTTCGATGTAGTTTTGGGAATGGACTTTCTAACCGAGAAAGGTGCCATTCCAATTCCTGCCACTGGAAGCTTACTCATAATGGGAGAGACTCCTTCAATGGTACCTGCAAAGGTGAAACCACCCCCTGCTGTGAAGCTTCTATCAGCTTTACAGTTCAAGAAGGGTGTGAGGAAGCAGGAGCCCACTTATGTAGCTATACCCACCGTGTTCGAAGAAGTAATGGAAGAAATTGTTCCACTAGAAATTACGAGGGTCTTAAAGGTGTATGGGGATGTGATGCCAGATAAACTCCCCAAAGCCTTGCCACCAAAGAGGGGGATTGATCACCAGATAGAGCTGGTGCCCGGGGCGAAACCTCCAACAAAAGCGCCATACAGAATGGCACCCCTTGAGCTAGAAGAATTGAGGAAGCAATTAAAAGAGCTATTGGAGGCAGGCTTCATCAGACCGTCGAAGGCGCCATATGGCGCACCGGTGCTATTCCAGAAGAAGCACGATGGGAGCTTGAGACTGTGCATCGACTATAGGGCTCTCAATAAGGTGACAGTTCGCAACACATACCCCATTCCTCTAATCGCTGATTTGTTCGACCAGCTAAGTGGAGCCAAATACTTCACGAAGTTGGACTTGAGATCGGGCTATTATCAGGTGAGGATTGCAGATGGGGATGAACCAAAGACTACGTGTGTTACTCGATACGGAGCATTTGAGTTTCGAGTAATGCCGTTTGGGTTGACAAATGCACCTGCTGTTGGGTTTTATGCCCTTAATAAAACCATATTTCTTATGTAACACGTTATTATTATCAATAAAAGAAGTAGAAATCGTTTTGTTTATTCAATTGCATTGTTCGCTTGTTTTATTACATGTTTATTCAATTAATACAAACATTCCTAAAATCCTGAACATATGGATAGTTACAATTATGATGACTAGGTCACAGTGGATTATAGTTGTAATTATATGTTCAAAAGAACAAGTCCTAGATTAGATCAGTGCATTGGATTTTCACTGATTAGGAAATCTACGATATGATCTACTTACACATTAGGAGTGTGATGTCTTGTCCAAGGCATTGACCAAGTAGATATGATCGGATGTATTTGGTTACATCGGACTAGGACCGATATTGATTATTGATTGATAAATAAGTATCGTTGTTATCGAATCTAATCAATATCACAACGTTGACCATAGGTTAAGTCGATCTTAATTCTGAGTGATAATATTCTGCTAATTATATTATTTAAATCTTTTGACTTGTTCGTTACCAGCTTACCCTACGGTCTAGCCCATACTTACATCTTGGAGATTTAGTAATGAAATTCAGTGGGAGTATTATTCATAGATATGAAATCTATAACTTCTGTATGAGAAGTGAAAAGATGATTTCCTTAATTGCTTTGTTCAAAAGGTTAAATGATTGAGATCTCATTTCTGTGATTAAGTTCACGGAAATATCATTTATAAGGAACTTAGTGGGAGTTAAGGATAAAATACTGATGAGGGGTAAAACGGTAATTTTCACCCAGCTTGTTAGTAAGTCATTGATAGAGGATTGACTAACTGTAATGGTTATAACAATGGATAACATATTTATGCTTTGGAAAATACGTTCTATGAATTCAAGAGTTCAATTCCAAGTCTATAGTGGAGTCACGAGGAATTAATAAGGTAGTGAAATTATTCGTAAATAAATTCACGGTAACTTATTGGAGCTTGATTTCATGGATCCATGGTCCCCGCATCACCTTTGAGTAAATCATCTAGAATGTCTCAATTAATTGATTTAATTATCAATTAGGATTTTTTTTTAAAAGTTGACTAGGTCAATTTTGGAAAATTTATAGAGATATGAGATTTAGAGAATAAAAGAGAATCTTTGGGTAAATTTATTAATATTGATAAATTGGTGTCAATATAAATAAATAAAAATTAAATCAAGTTTCAAATTATAATTAGTTAATTTGAATAAGGATTTAGTTAATTAATTAAAATAAATAAAAGGTTTTGAATTTAGGCCCAATTGAGATTTAAATTCAAAATAAAAGTATTGGGCCCAAGTCCATTTGTGGGAGCCCAAGGCTTTTATCTTTTTGTTTATTAGTTTAATTAATTCAAAATTTAAATTTAAATTTAAATTTAAATAAAGCCCATTAAGTTGTCTATATAAGGAATATGATATCTAGGGTTTTCATAAGTCAGTATCAGTTGATTCATTGGGTAAGTGAAAACCTAGACACTCTAATCCTTTCTTAGCCACTTTCTCTTCTTCTTTTCTAGATCTCTCTCTCATGTGTTGAGAATCAGCCCACACTAGTTCTAGATTGATCAAAGGTTTGGTGAGGAAGACTGTGTTGCTGATCTAGTTCAATCTCTTGATAATACTCTGCTACAGAAAGGAATCAAGAGTTAGAGAGATTGAAGGAAGGAGTTGTTCCAGTTCCGCTGCGTATTCGTAAGTTTCTACATCATTGTGTTTATGTTAATTTACGAATATAATGTTCATATGTATGTCATGTTATTCTATGTTTCTATTATGTGTTTGGAAAAATAATAGGAAGCATGCATCTAGATTTAAATTTTAAGATCCTACACCTGCTACCTTCTGCACACTAATGAACCAAGTATTCCACGAGTATCTAGATAAGTTCGTGGTGGTGTACTTGGATGACATCGTGGTTTATAGCGCCTCGATTGAAGAGCATCAAGAACACTTGGCTCAAGTGTTTCAGAAGTTGAGAGAGAACCAGCTATATGTGAAGCGAGAGAAATGCTCGTTCGCATAGGAGAGCATCAAGTTCTTAGGCCATGTGGTGGAACGTGGCCGTATTCGTATGGATCTGGAGAAGGTGAGGGCAATCCAGGAATGGAAAGCCCCCACAAATGTGAAAGAACTCCGCTCCTTCTTGGGCCTAGCCAACTACTATAGACGATTTGTGGACGGCTACTCAAGAAGGGCGACACCCTTGACCGAGCTTCTGAAAAAGGGTGTGATTTGGGCGTGGACTGACAAGTGTGCTGAAGCGTTCAGGAGTTTGAAAGAAGCCATGATGAAGGATCCTGTTCTTGTCTTGCCAACTATTAGCAAGCCCTTCGAAGTACAGACAGATGCATCAGATTATGCTCTGGGAGGGGTACTAGTACAAGAGGACCACCCGGTTGCATACGAAAGTCGCAAGCTATCTGAAGCTGAGAGGAGGTATACTGCCCAGGAGAAGGAGCTCCTCGCAGTTATACATTGCTTGCGAGTGTGGAGGCATTACTTGCTGGGGTCAAAGTTTGTGGTGAAGACGGATAATGCAGCTGTGAGTCATTTCCTTACTCAGCCGAAGCTGACCCCTAAGCAGGCTCGATGGCAGGAGTTTGTGGCGGAATTCGACTTCCGTTTTGAGCACAGGGCAGGACGCTTGAACCAGGCAGCTGAAGCCTTGAGTCGCAAAGCGGAGTTGGCGACTCTAAAGATCATGGCTAGTTTATCGGCTAGCGTGGTGAACACTCCACTCAAGGAACGCATTAAAGAAAACCTAGAGAAAGACCCAGTTGTCAGGACCATCCTGAAGCTCGTAAAAGAAGGCAAGACTCGCCAGTTCTGGGTGGAGGATGACCTTCTGTGGGCTAAAGGGGGGCGCTTGTATGTTCCAAAAGCTGGAGATTTGCGAAGGACATTACTAAGCGAGTGTCATGACACTCTGTGGGCAGGCCATCCAGGGTGGCAGAGAACCCATGCCCTCTTGAAGCAGGGATACTACTGGCCACAAATGCGGGACGATGTAGTGGAGTACACCAAGACCTGTCTGGTCTGCCAGCAAGACAAGGTCGATAGGAACAAGACACCTGGGTTGTTGGAGCCCTTGCGAGTCCCAAGCCGACCGTGGGAGAGCGTGTCGCTTGAATTTATCACCAGTCTTCCGAAGACAGGAGATTTAAGTGCGATCTTGGTGGTCGTGGATAGATTCTCGAAGTATGCAACATTCATCCCAGTGTCGAAGTACTGTTCGGCAGAAGAGACAGCCAGACAATTTTTCAAACATATTGTCAAATATTGGGGAGTGCCCCATAACATAGTCAGTGACCGAGATGGAAGATTCACGGGGACGTTTTGGTCCGAATTATTCAATCTCTTGGGGTCACAACTGAATATTTCCTCGAGCTACCATCCGCAGACAGATGGGCAGACAGAAAGATTCAACGGGATGTTGGAAGAGTACTTGCGCCACTTTGTCAATGCCAATCAGAAGAATTGGCCGCAACTACTCGATGTAGCTCAATTTTGTTTCAACTCTCAAAAGAGTTCTTCGTCGAATAAGAGCCCTTTTGAAGTTGTTAATGGACAGCAACCACTGTTACCCCACACAGTGGACGAATATCGCGGTCGGAACCCACGAGCCTTTCACTTCACCAAAGACTGGAAGAAGACAACAGAGATTGCCCGAGCTTATCTAGAGAAAGCCTCAAGAAGAATGAAGAAGTGGGCAGATCAGAAGCGCAGACCACTGGAGTTCAAAGCAGGTGACTTAGTGTTAATCAAGCTGCGGCCCGAACAGTTGAGATTCCGAGGGGACAAAGACATCAGACTCGTCCGCAAGTACGAGGGTCCAGTCTCAGTCATCTCAAAAGTTGGCCTAACTTCATACAAAGTCGACCTACTCGCTTGGATGAAGATACACCCGGTCCTTCACGTCAGCAACTTGAAGCCGTATCATGAAGATCCAGCCAATCCAGAACGCAACCAGTCAACCAGAGGAGGAGTCAGTGTTCAGCCAAGGAGCAAGCGTCAACCTGAAGAAATCCTGGTGGAAAGAACGGTCACCACTGACCGTAAAAAGCATAAGGAATATCTGGTAAAATGGAAGGGGCTCGCTGATGACGAAATCAGTTGGGAAAGGGCGGAAGACTTGAAGAAGCTCACGCAGAAGATTGAAGATCTACAAGCTACTTCGTCGAGGGCGTCGAAAGATTAAGTGGGGGAGAGTGTGGCGTGCTGCCCCTTTGGCACACCCACATGGGGCCATTTTGTAATGAGCATGCCTTGGTGCTTGATCATTAGTCAAGTCTTGCACCAAGCAACCTCATGGGATAGGGTAGTGGCAGTTTTGTAATATTGCATATGTCTCCCAGACAAAAATCATATATGTTCCTGGGAAGACTTTATTTCCCTAGAAGGCTCCTTAGGGGGAGGTGACTTGGTGACTTAGGGAAGCACCATGGCCATCAGCAGATAGGGGCCAAAGCTGTGTACTCCCTTGCCCTATCAAGGCTATATATTAATGAAATAACATTTATCCATACTTGTCCCTGTGTGCGTCCCTGTTGCTTATGTGTTACTTGTTTGTTACCTTCGTTGGGCCATTGTGTGCCACTTGCCTTGTTGTGTGCTTTGTGTTGTGTGGACGTTCCTAGGAATGACTTGCTTTGTGCTTGCTCATACTTCGTTATCGCCCGTTGCATGTCCGAGATGTGTATGTGGCTAACCGCTGAGTTTGTTTGCCTGTAGGTGTGTGTTGTAGGCTGACTTGCTAGCTTGAAGAGTCTGCAAGTGCCGCACGTTCCGTCTAGTTGGAATACCCAAATAGCCGGCCCGTGACACTAGGTGCCCCGAAATGTGGCTTCACTAATTTTTTCTAATTAGGGTTCAAGGAGTTCGGGAATCCTTTTTGGTGGCCCACTTGGGGGCTTAGGGGACGTTTCTAACGTCCCGACAACTGGGAAAAGTAATCTTAAGTATAAGATCTAGGGTGAGGCTCGGGATTTGGAGTTAATCCCTAATCAGAGTGTGTTTATGTTGTGACTAGATTATCGCAAGGCTCGGGATCAGGATCGTACTTGAGGCTGTATCGTCTATCGCACGGAACTCAAGGTAAGAAAACTACATCCGGGTTGTGATCAGGGCTTGGACCCCTGTTAATGAATATGATTATAAGTGAGATTACGATTTTAACTGTATTTGAGGATAGTGAATACCCGATAGGGCATGCTTTTATATGCTACATCTGATTGCGTGTTGCGCAATATATATGTGATTATATCTATTCTTAAGGCTGGCCTAAGGGTGCTGGGGCCAATAGCAAGCGTGCAAAACGCAGCCCAGCCTAAGCGTGCCAGGGTCAGTTATAAGACCAGAGGACTCGGCCTAAGGGTGCCGGGCCTAGACGTCATACAAATAAACAAAAGTGGTGATTGCACTTAACTAACTGTATTGATTGTTGAGATTGGTTTATGTGTTTGATTGAGCAGATTATTACTGCTAAGCTTATTGCTTATGTCTTATTGCTTATTGAACTTATTGATCTAAGTTTACTGTTATATATACTGTTTCTCATTTGTATTTGTTGATTTAAGTTTTCTTGTTGAGCCTTGGCTCACAGGTGCTATATGGTGCAGGTAAGGGCAAGGATAAGTTGGACCAGCCATGAGTTGGAGAGCTTCAGGGGCATTGTGTACATATGCAGCCTACTTGACCGCCACGACTGGGATAGCTTGGGAGGAACTAGGGTTGAACCATGTTTTGCCGCTTAGGACGACTAATTTGTATTTATCTGTCTTTTTTAGTCTGTAACCACTTTTTGGGATCCCGTGTATAAACTTAATATTTTTAATGAAGAGTCATTACTTCGTTGACCAAAATTTTCAATACCTAATCTTGATTTAGTCTTAATTACTCATTTAAGTCCAAATGACTTGCTTAGCGAGTTAAGCACTATTTTAAACACACAGTGTAATAGTCTTGGATAACCAGGGCGTTACACCTACAAAGGGGATTGTCTTCCTCCCTCTTCCTTCTTTTCTCCACCACCTTGGGAGTGTCCTTGTCGGATGGCGTTGGGAGAGGTTCAAGTGTGGACTCTAGGATGCAGGCGATCTTGAGAGTGGTCAAGAGAAACCTCACCTTGTCTTGCCACCTAGTGAAACTGGATCAATCAAACCTATCCAACCTCACTAGGTCTTGGTTCATGATTTTGATAGTCTCACCTTCCATTGAAACAAACAAAGGGGTAAGCGTTTGAATGTTAGAAAATAATATGTTGCCTCAATGGAAAATATGTGAATTATTACAACTCTAGACAAAATAGTACAAATAAAGCAAAGATTGATTAAATAAGATTACAACTCTATGACTGAAAATTATAAATAAAATAAGAGAAGAAGTAGTTGAAGAGAATAGAGAAATAAAACGCTAAACAAAATATACAAATAAAGTAATAATGCTGAAACAAAAGAAATAAAAGATTACAACTCTAAACAAAAAATACAAGTAAATAGAAAAAGAAGAATAAGATGAAAAACAACTGTAGAAAAAGAAATAACAAGAACAAGAAAGTAAGTTCACTCTTACTCACACACCAAAGTGAAGAGCATTGGGATCACCAACTTGAACAAGGTTTACAACCTTTGTCCAAAAGCTTATTCCCCCTATCTTAAGCTCTAAGGGAACTCTTACAATTTGGAAATAGCTCTCTGGAATAACCAAACCTCTAGGTGTTTTCTAGCCAAGTGCTATAGTGGATAGAAAATGTTGTGTCTTACAAGTAAGCAATATGCTTCTATTTATAGAGTTTTGAGACACCATTTGAATTTCAAATTCCACCAACCCCCATGGTGTTACCAATGTTTAGTTGCATGTTTATGGAATTAAAAAGGAGTTTTGGGGGGTTACATGAGCTGTTGGAACCATTCAAAAAGGAAATGGAAAAATGCCTTGGTTGCCAGTCTCACTGGCCACGGTCGTGAGCCTCTGTTCCACAGGCTGTAGCCAGGAACACTAGTGGTCGCGGCCACAACCCATTCTCAGCACATATTTTTTGTGCAATTTTCCAAATGTTTCCAAACAACTCCCAATTGATTTTGTAACTCCCAAACACATTATTAGGATTAAAATCAAGTCTCGAACAACCATTTTACTTATGGCTTTGAGAAATTCAAATCAAAATTGTGTAACAACAAATCTACACAATAATGGGAAATATTTGGCCGTTAAAAATTTGTTACTGAAATTGTAACTCTCAAATATATTACACATTTGAATACTACATACTAACCAAATGTTGTAACTCTCATTTGTATGTTACAACATATGACACCATTTGTCATATTTATTTAATCTAAACATTATACTATAAAATAATACAACATTTCATAAGCTAATTATTGACAAAAAATACAATCAATAGTTTGGTGTTTTCACTAGGAGAATTCACAGTCTTCCCATTCTAAACTAGAACCAACCTAACATTAAGATGTTTTCACATAGGGCCAACCACAATGCTTCTGAGAAGTCCGTTGCCCCTATGGCCATAACCGCTGATTCCGAGGTGTCTCGATGAGCAGGGAAGTAGCCTGTCATCGAGAAGGATTGTGCTTCCACATGGTCTATGCCAATGCTGCCATTTGGCATTGAACACGTACAACATACCCTGACCGAGGCCCAAGAACAACAATAGAGAGTGAAGCCCCAATAGGATGAGACTGTGGCCGATCTAAAGGAGGCCCTCCAATGTGCTCTTGCCGACAGAGCAACCCCTAGCAAGAGGAGCTGCCATTCACGTTGATCTATTTCTGTGCTGAAGAAGCAACAAAGCATGACCAGGTGGGGAGAAAGTTCCTTAAAGGATAGTGTTTTAGCGAGCACCTGTAACAGTTCCCCGAAACAAAACTTGGTAAAAGTAGTCGTGATTCCTAAAGTTATTTATAAGTGCAATTGAATCGCCAAAGTGCTCGTGACACTTGTAAGTGCAATTGAAACGCTTAGTACTTATAGTTCATGAAAAGTTGCTTGTAAGTGCGATTGAATTTCCGGGGTGCCATTTGTAAGTATGATTAAAGCTGTGATGCCCCTTCAACCCGAGAAAGACATTTGCACCCAACAAGTTCATGTTGTAAACTAGTTCTTGATTTCACTATTTAAAAAGAGTTATTTGTTTAAACCCCAAAATATTGAAAATCCGACATAGTAAGTGGTTGCTATTTTTTTTTTAATTTTAAAATGATAATTGGAAACTTGTCTGCTACACAACTAAAAAATAAAAGTGCTAGTGCTTAGGTTACATTTTAACTAGTTACCCATAACCACAGTTCAACTAGTAACCAATAACTACTTAGAAATTTAATATATTAGTAACCACTTACTAAAAGAAAAAATGTAAACATGATAGCAACCAAACATAAAATCAATAACATAAGACTAACTAGTTACTAATTTTTTTAGGAATATGACAATAATTGGTTACTAAAAAAATTAAGAAATATAACAATAACCAATTAGAAAACAAAATAATCAATAACCAGATACTAAAATTTCTAAGCAAACCCAAACAATGTATAGTACAACTAATAAAATCACTAACTAGTTACTAAGTTAGACTAAAATAAAAACTAATAATATTAGCAAGCGATGACTAAACTAGAAATAAAACTCATATTTGAAAATCAAATACAAAAACATTAATGAATAAGCTTCAAAGCATGATTGAGTTATAAAAATTACAATGATTAACCACAAAACACAAAAAATTAAAAAGACACATGAAAAAGACTGGTTTAGAATAGAAAAATAACATTAAAAAAATTCATTACACATATTAAGTGCATGAAAATGCACTTTTATTTTTAAGAAATATAAAATTAAATCAAGTTTTAATTATATATTTTCATGAAATTATTATAAATTAATGTAATGTGAAAACATTGAGTTTTAATTAAATTCAATTTGTTTTTAGTTTGGTAAAATTGCAAAAGAAATGACAAAAGAAGAAGCCCAAAAAGGACAGCCCAATCTCGTATGCATTTGTCCAAGCCTTTTCCACGCGCAAAGGTGAGCCGAAATAATAATAATAATAATAATAATAATAATAATAATAATAAGTAAAAAACAACAAACAAAACATATATATATATATTTATATACTAGTTAATAGGTACAAGAAAATATTAAAAATATATAAGTACTTTATACACAAAAATGAAGAAATAACATAAAATATAGATAAAAAACATATATAACGGCTGATATAATTGCAAAAAGCAAGAGGATAATTTTAGTGTTATATACATTCTCAAAGACTATTTGAGACAAAAATAGACTTATCTAGCAACTTGGTTTCAAACTACTGTTGAAGGTCTGAGGACTATTATGAGTTATATACAATCCAAAAACTATTTAACAGTGAAGTGTGAAGTGGTACATAAAGTCAAAAAAGACATATGCAAGTACCAAAGTAGCAAGCTACACTATGAATTGGTAACTTCACTGCATGAAGTTCCTGAAATATTATCCAAAGAAGTAGCTGATGCATCAAAATACTCATTATGCTCTTTAAAAAACTTTCTTTAACAGTTGAGCATTCACTGATTGATTTTGCTTCTTCTTTATCGGTTGTTTTGATTTCTCCTTGAGTAACTGATTTTGTTTCCTCTGTTGATATTGGTAGGAATGTAGTCACAATATACTACACATCTGATTTATTACTAACCACAGATTTCATTGTTCTCAGATATATGCAATACTTTGTGTTGGTTGATACATGATTTATTTTGTGTAAGAGGTTTGTTGTTTCTTGCATGTTAAGAATTACATAGTGTAAAATGTCTTTATATTAATAAAAGAATATAATTGAAGATAATGGTCACTATGTGATACCTGTATGGTGTAATTCATCAAAGTGTTTGCAAAAAAGGACAGGAAGATTTCAGCATTTTTACCAAACATAATGGCTTCTAAAGTTCCTGTTTGATCACGAAGTTCAACCATAATTCGAGCCCTAGAAATATAAAAATAATTTAGAATAACATGTAGGACTAATATTTATAGTATTAGAAAATAGATTATGTAATTGATTGAAGAAGTAGAAAAGTAAAGATAATGAACCTTGGTTCACCCAGGCATTCTTTTTTCAAGCAAATATTACAAGTGAAAGGTTGATTTGCATCAGCACCTGTGAATTTTTTACATTTATTACAAATCATGTACCATAGTGTTTGATTTGACTTTATGATTGTAACTGATGTTGTAACCCAATATGCTCTTTCCTAAAATGTTTTTGATATTTATTAGTATAATATTTTGTATTTATGTATATCAAAAGTAATAAATATGATAGAAAAATTACCTCTGTTGGTATAACAACATGTATTGTTGTCATAAGATTTAGTGGAGGCTCAGTGATAATAGAGGATGATTGTATATGTGATTTTTGATTGATCAAGTCCTCAAGATATGCCTCATTTTTATTGCACCTAAAACAAGTGTAGAAATAATTATTTTTTATTAAATATATTGATAGATAAAATAATAAATACATTAATATTGAAATTGAAATTATAAATTTAGTAGTATATATTTTACCAATCACGCAAAATTTGCACCTTAGGTACATTAGGGTTGATCATGAGGAAAGTACCTATTTTTGTTGATAATGATATTTCTGATATTATAATAAATATTGCATAAGATCAATATTTATTATGTTCAATATTGTAATATCATAGTATAATAAATTTAATAAATACATTTTAGTGATATAAGAGCAATAAATAAAAATAATATGCTATACCTATTTCATCAATAAAACTTTAAATTTAGATTTTTAGTTTGTAATGCAACAATTCTGTAGGAATAACTATGAGAATAGAAAAAATATATCTTCATTAAAGATAAAGCTTGGGAAAAAATATTTGTTTTCTATTTTCAAATATATTAATTCAATTTCTACTAAGCTAAGATGCAGTTTTTAATTTCTATTAAGCTAAGATGTAATTTTTAAAGTAAATAAATATTGTGCTTTTATATATGTGTTAGAAATTGTGCTATTAAAGTAAATAGATATTGTGGTATTATATATACAATTTTTAAAGTAAAAAGACATTGTGATATTGAAGTAAACAGATATGTGCTATTATATATGACAATAAGTTAATGTGAAAATCACTGACCATTGAAGGATGTAACTTTCAAACGCATTGCAAGAATGATAGGTTTGGTGCTGATTATATCTTCAATTGCAACACAGTCAAGTGTGGCAAATTGATCCCAGCATGTCAGTAATATTGGCTTCTCCCTGTTGGTGAATAATTATTAGTTATTTGTAGAATTAAATGAAGGAAAAATTTATATCAGTAATATAATTATAATTCTCGTACTCTTGATTAACAAGTATTATTCTTGTATTTCCTATAAATTGTTCCTGATGTATACTTGTTATTTTGGGATTGAGGATTATTGTAACTGCCAGAAGATTTAGAGCAAAAGAAATTTAAAATAATTAATTGTTGTTTATATTAGGAAAATATAATATGGCGGGGCAAATCACGAAAAGGAGTGAAATTGTAATATGTCATTGTGTGCATTATGTTGTCTTCAACTTCTTCAAGCAAAGTTTGTTTAGTAATCACCCATTCATATTGATTGTCTACGACTCGGTATTGCGCCTTGCTTTCTTTCACTTATACGTTTGATATGTAATATTTGTTGAAGGTGATCAGTCTGTTTTCAAACGTATCGATCTCTCTATCATAGATAGTTACTTGTACTCTCATACCCTAAAGAAATAAAGAAAATAATGAGTTAAAATATTTGAGAATGAGAAAGCAGAAAATTAAAGAAAGAGAAAACAAAATTTTTCATATAATTAAATTGTTTAACTTACCTATGAATCGCAGAAAATTAAATTCATGTATTTTTTGGTAGTATACCGAGCAATTTTTCACATTCCTTTCTCTATAACAATCACTTTAGCTTTTCATTTTGTGTCGGTTGGTAAAATATCTTTGATGAATTTCTCTTGTATTGCTATTGAAACCTAAGAGTGGTGGCTGATATGTTTATTATAATAATACCATTTAAAGATTTAAAGATATGCAAGAGACCAATCAATTTATGTATTTAGTAATGTGAACAAAAAGAGACAGAGAAGAAAACAAAACTATATTGCATCAGAGATGAGAATTTAATCATACAACTGGAATAATAGAACTAACAGAAGAAAAATATATTCTAACAGATGCAGAAGGTTGTGAAATTAAAATGTTTAATGATTGTTTGGAGACAATTTCATATCAGAAATAGTTACAAAATAATAAGCATAATTTATAAATTTTTCTCGGATTTTGTTTTCATTAGAATTCTGATTAAAACAACTAATACAAAATGCACCAAGGGCATGCTTTATAATCAGTATCCAAATGAATTGTAAAGTGTAATGATTTACGAAGATGTAAGGAACTCAAAAATTGGGCCTTTCCTTTTCAATGCAACTATTTTTTTTTTTTTACTGTAAAAGCTCATGGTTTTCATTCATTCATTAAGAACAAAAATCAAAGATCTCTTACAACAGTTCTTGATGAGCTCAAACGATAAATCTATCTCTACAAGAGAAACACTAACAATGGCATCAATAGTCAACAAGACCAGTTTTTTAATGGCATACAAGCCTAAGCCATGGTCAAAAATAATAATCAAACTGTCGAAGATAGTTGATAAAAGAAAAAAACAGGGGTATTTGCTGTCAAAACCCAAACTATAAAGCTATTTTTCAGCAAAAAAATATCCTATACATATCGTATTTTATAGAATAAAATAAATATAAATAAATTAGGATATTACTTAATAGATTGAATAGAAATCTTACAGATTTTTAACTGAAGCCCTAGCTGCTGAAATGCACAGAATCCTACAAAAATATATAGAACAAATACCTATTATTAAAGAGAATAAAGAAACAAAATAAAAATCCTACAAAAATATATAGAACAAATATCTATTAAAGAGAATAAAGAAGCAAAATAAAATAAAGAAGTAAAGAACAAAGCCATTATTTTTTGACTTTGTAATATGAAATAAAATTCACAGAGCCCTAAAATGACCTTTAGAAAAAGTTTTGAAATGCGAAGAAGAAAGAATAAATAAAGATAAAGAGGAAAGATAAAAAAGATATATAAAATGAATAGTTTAAAAAAATTAAATCGTAACAAAATTTGCTATAGTGAAAATAATGATCAGTAAAGTGTACTGTATGCATGTTCGACACGTTTTCTTTAGCTTTTTTTTTTCACCAAACATTTCTATATGCTTCATCACTAAGAAATTAATATTTTAATAATATATAATAGGATATATAAATATATACGTTGTCATTGTCAGTAAGAAACTAATATTTTACTAATTTATAATAAAAAATATATATATACGTTTTCATTTTCTAAACTAATATTTTAATAATTTATAATAGGAAATATATATATATGGGGAATTCTTCCATCCCTCGGTTTGTTTTGAAGGACTTAGTCCTGTATTTATTTTGAGCATTTGGATTTATTGTTTTAGAAAATGGATGGTCAGATTTAGTTGCTGAGTTTATTGGGTGTCAAAGTACTGTTATGCCCTTAGTCACCCCTTAGTAACCGGTCACATTTTTTTGTTTTTTTCGATTTTTCGCCCGTTTAGGCCATTTTTCTCCTTTCAAAAGGAAAAGTCCCTCTGAACCCAAACAATAACTGTTTGGAAGGAAAATTCCCTCCCATTTAGCTATTTAGGCAACAAATTTTGTTTGGCTTCATTTTTTTTGTAATGGTGCACTCGAGTATTCAGTGCCCAATCATATATAATGGTGACCACCTCATGTTTGAATTTTTGTTTGAGAGAAATTATAATAGCAATTCCGTCAAAATGGAAGTCAAAATACATGAAAAAAAAGCGTCAAAATGGAAGTCAATTCCGTCTCCATTCTTATTTTTCTCAGGTACTGTGCTCTCAAAGGTCCTCCCACGTAATACCACTCACAACTCACGTGACCATGACGTGCTAAAACGCAAATTCTAATTCTTCTCACGTAATACGTGACTGCTTCCTTATGTTTCTAATAATAGCATACTTTATGTAATTTTGACTGATATGCAACCCTATTTTTGATAAGTGACAGTGCATTAACAACTCCACCATTTACAGGAAGACCTCACCTTACACTTACTTGATTCACTCCTCCATGCTTGTGTTTTCTATATGTATATATATGTGTGTAGGGATCGTGTTGACCTCAATTCAATCTCCACCACCCTACATGTATACTTGTCTATCCTCTTTTTCTCTCTAAAATGGACTCCACACCTTTCCCATTGAATAACATTGTTAACTTCCCATCGTTTGATGACAATCATCTTGAGCAAATGCAATACATTAACCGAATTGTGCATGACAACGTCAGGCTGGCCACCGAGCGGAACGAATGGGAGAGGAGATACAATGCGTCCAACATCTAGAACACTCTCCTTAAGTCTGACCTACAGTCCATCAAGATGTTTCATTTATTCCCCAACAATCAAGCAAGCAAGCAAGTACTGACTCTCCTAATTAATCAACCATCTAAATAATATTTTTCCATACCTAATTGAGTTAGTGATTCATTCATCCCAATATTGAATAAATGAAACTTCTCCAGGGAAAAAAGTTTAAAAAATCTTATAAAACAACTACAAAATATATATAAGTTTTACTTACGTGGTTATTGTTGCGTCTCACTCAACATAACATATAAATCACTTGGCGGAAGCACAATGCTTATGTTACCAAAATCGTAAATATCTCTCAAATTTATATTAAGTTTACGATCAAGTCCTCAACTGTACATATTTTTGGACTAGGAATTACTTTTTTGCCCCTACTTTTTATACCCACATCACCAGCAACTTTCCAACCGCTTCACACAACCGGTCATTGCAAGTCAAAAGCAAGTGTGAAAAAAGACTTACTCCTATAAAATTTGGACAATTGGCAAAAAATTGGACCCCACACTGAAGGACTGAGTCCTGTGAGGGACTGAAGAATTCGCCTATTTATATATATATTAAAAGAAGAAAAGAAAAGTATACATTTATGATTCAGTTTTAAGTTTTAAAAAATGTAGGTTGAACAATTAAAAATAAATACTAAAAGGGAATAGGAAAAACGTACCATTTATGTTTTTCCTTCATAATTGAATTTTTTTTTATTCTTTGATATGCATTTTAGAGCTCAACTGGAAAATAATCTCTTAATTAAATAATCTTTTAATTTGTAGTTGCTGACAAATTATTAGGAGAATTGTCGTCAATTGTAAGTATTAAATAAATATTAATTTTGTTTATATGTTGTTGTGGACTTAAAGAAATTGATCAATTCAATATAAAACATATTCATTTATGGTAAATGTACTTTATAGTTTGTATGTTTCAATTTATATGCAATAATATTTCTTTATAAACTATGTTTTTTGTGTGTGTGATATTTGTTGAATTCATTGTATCAGGTTTAATGAGAATTTTAAGGCATTCAAATGTTTTTACTCTAGATAATGCAACATATAATTGACTGTGTGAAAACACAGGCTCGGGAAGATATAAACCAACAAAATCTAAAGTTTGTCCCTGGGCTTTATTTACAGTCATTGCGAAACATAATTGAATAGGAAATTGAGTTCTTTTGAAAGGAAATGGATATTTTTTTATTTTCAATTGGTATAAAAGATATTCGTGGTAAAATTACTCTTTTTCCAGTATAATAACCGCTAATGATTTCAGTGTAACGCCCTGGTTACCCCAGAACCGTTACGGTGAACGATGAACCAGAAATTTGACCCGCTACCCGAGTCCTTTGGTTAAAAACGTGTTCTAAGTGTTATTAACAGGCTAAGGTGAAAATCAATAAAAAGGGAAATGATATATTTTATTAAGTATATAAAACTATTCATGAGCTCATCAAAACGTTTACAAGTTATTTACAACTCAAAATGGTCATTACAATTTCAAAATTATAAACCCGCTGACCTAAGCGGCAAAAATAGGGTAAACCCCCTAGTTCCTCTGAGAACTCCTTGGCCGTGGTGGTCAAGCGGCCGCATATGTACACATCACCACCTAAGCTCTCCACTCAAGGCTGGGTGAGCTTTTCTTTCCCTTTACCTGCACCACAATATTGTACATAAACAGAATATTATACACAAACATTATCAAATGATTATCATTATAATCACACAGAGCTTAAAGCTCTTAAACAGATGAGTGAATATCACTTGAGGTTCTGGTAAACCATATTGAGTGACTGATAAGCAAGTCACTAATTTAAACAGAAGAGTGGCTGTTGGGTAAGCCACTAGCCTTAAACAGATGAGAGACTGATGGGTAAGTCTCTAACTTAACAGATGAGTGACTGATAGGTAAGTCATACAAGCGAATATAATATTCATCGAACTTGAGGTCGGTCCGGCATTAATGCTCTTTGAGTCATCCAATGCAGATATCGATTATATCTAATCTTTATTGGCTTGCGTTGAACATGCTAAAACCGTCCTGACTAATGAGTCAACACTATGTGACCAGTGCCCAGTACCACTGCCGAACCTGACTAATGAGTCATAGCTTCACAGTTGACACTGACACCTTTGCCAAATCTGACTAATGAGTCAGTACCATGCATAAGTGAGCAAGATTTGCTAAGCATTCAATAATCAATCTATGTCCACATTTACACAATCAACATGCCTCAGGAATAACCATGCATGTCACATATGGGGTGCAGTTTTCTTACCTCGGGTTCGAACGAAAAATATAATAAGAACGACCCCTGAGAACGATCAACTTTTTGGTTCTTTAGCGGTTACCTAGTCATAACCAATTATGGGATTCCATCAATAAAATGAATAATAAAGGTTCCCAAACCAAAACCTAGCCTCCAAGACATCGAATCCTACTAAACCGGGTAGTAGGATCGATCCCGAGGCCTAAGGCTTGAATCCCCAAGCTAAAAACTCATTTCTGGCCAAAAATGCCCTTATGGGCCGCGGCCCTCCCTAGCCGTGCCGCAGCTCGCCCCTCAGACAGAGGCGGCTCTTCCCCATGAACCAGCGCGGGCCGCGGCTCACCATAGCCATGCCGCGACTCTTTAATGCAAAACAGCAAGAACCAGATTTTCCTTCCCTGCATTTTTCCTTGAAACCAACCCTTCAAACCAATCCCAAACATCACCCTAACACCCAATTCAACCCCTAAACTTCATCTACATCTCACCCTCATCAAAACCCAAGTTAAACACCAACCAAACTTCCATTAATTCCAACTATCCACAAAGAAATCACAAGCTGAAAACTTAAAACCAAAACAGAGTAAAACCAGAGATTTCATGGCTGAAACTTACCTCAAACTCGAGATTAAACCCCCTTCAATGGATGAACCAAATCTATAAACTCAAATCCTTGATTTCCTATCTTGATTCCTCAATTTGGGCTCAAAAACTCCAAAGGAGAAAGGAGAGAAAATGATGTACGGGAAAGAGAAACCTTGCTCTGTTTTTATTCTGTTTTTCTACAGTCAACCAATATCAAATATAACCCAAGCCAAATGACCTTAATGCCCCTAGGTCATTTAAGGTTTCTAAAGCACCCCAAGGGTAAAATTGGTATTTCTCACCTATCTCATTAATCATAATTAATGCTCTCCAATTCCCGCTAATCTCAATATTTCCAAATACCAAATATTCTTATCCTGTTACCCTCTAATTCCCAGTAACGCTCTAATCACCAAAACACCCCGAGACTCACCCCGAGCCCTGAGCTTAAGCCTGTTATGACTAAACTGATAATTTATATTTAAAGATCGTCTCATGCCAAATAACTCGAACCAATCCACATTATAATGTGGCCTCACAATTTAAACACAAGCATGCACCCAAAATATACAAATATGCTCTCAATGAGCCAAGTTACCAAAGTACCCCTCTCATAAAATGTGGACCCACATGCATGCATTTAACATCATGTTATAATATAATTCTCATAAACATGCATATATTCATTTAATGACATAATTAAACAAGTATGGCCCTCCCGGCCTACTATTCCCTCCATTAACACATCGGAGAATTCGGGGCATTACATTCAACATCAATTATATTTGGTTCCAAATGTCGACAAATTAAACGTGTACCATTACATAATCCTTCAGAAGAATTAAGATTACGAATTAAAATAATAGGACAATTTGGTTTTAAAATTAATTCATGAGGAGGAATTCCATATGGTGTTAAACTGTTGAGAAAGTCTTCTTGAAAAAATTGCGTAGTTGTATCTAATGTTTCATCAAAACTATAATATTTAACAGGATCTCCTACAAATTGATTAATTAATAAGTTGTTTATTTCGTCCACATAATCATTTTTCAGAGTTAAAATAACTCTATTAATCATGAAGGGTAAATTATTGTGGTACAAATTTATATTTGGAAATACAATATTTATTAATTTTTGAAGTGACAAGATATCTTCTTCATATGGTATTATCATATTAGATGGGAATTTGATGTCGTCATTTTTATCATGTTGTTCTTTTCCTTCACCAATATTAAAGAGAAACTTCGAAAATATAGGATCATTGCTTGCTCTCATATTGATTGTTAAATGTATTTTAATAAATGATGGCCATAAATAAGATTTTGGTAAACTTGCATTTATTATTTCTTCTTTTTTTCCTCCTGGAATAACAGGAAGAACTTGATGAAAATCTCCACCAAGGACTATTATTTTACCCCCAAAAGGTAAATTGCTATCATTTATATCTTTTAATGCAACATCTAAAGCTTCTATTGCATATTTACTTATCATTGGAGCTTCATCCCATATTATGAGTCTTGTTATTTGTAATAATTTAGTTAAACCTGATTGTTTGCTAATATTGCATGAAATGTTGTTGTCTATTTGAAGAGGAAATTTAAATCTTGAATGAGCAGTTTGTCCACCAGGCAATATTGCTGCAACAACTCCGGAAGAAGCTATTGCCAATGCTATTATATTTTTAGACCTAACATTAGCAAGTATAGCACGATATAAATATGTCTTACCTGTTCCTCCTGGTCCATCAATAAAAAATATTGCTGATTCATTTGTAAATACTTTAGATAAAATTAAATTATATGCATATTTTTGTTCTTCATTTAAATGTGTGGCAGCTAATATATCTTCTTCAGCAACAATAATTGTTGATTCTTCATCTGTTTCTTTATTCAGTCTTTTTTCTTCAGATAAATCTAATTTATAATTTGTTAAATGATAATCATTTATATTTTTTTCCCATAGATTCAAACATATAATTTAGCTGCTTTAATACTTTGTTAGAATTTCAATAGAGTTACTATTTATTTTGTGAAAATCTTCACACATTGCATTTTAAAATTTTTGCCATATTGCTTTGGGATTATTTGGTTCACAATGTATTATTATTATTGCAAATAATCGACGTAAACTATATGGTAATTGATACAATGTAGCTTCTTCAAGACTTAAACATATATAATTATCCCCTTTTAGTAATCCATGTAATAGAGCGACCTCACGAAATGATGTTGTCACAATATTATTAACAATTTTTAAATATTCAAAAGAAGTTGCACCTTTTATATGATTTAAAAGTAATCGTAAATAATATCTTTCTCCTTCAGTTGGATTTACTGTAACAATTCTTTCAATAACTTTCGCTTTTTTTCTTGGGTACCAATATTTATCTCTACTATTCCAAACAAAATACTTAGGGAATTGTCTATATAATAATGTTTTTGCTATTTCATTAGTTTTATTCATAGTAAAATATTCTGTAAGCATAGTGTTTGATGCGAAATCATAGTTAATAATTTTACTAAGATCATCTATTTTTCTAAATGTTATTAATTGTTTATTTTCAAGATGTAATTGTAAAGTAATTACTGCAGGATAAATTTCATTTAATAAAAAACTAAAAATTCTCCATGTTGCTTCAGGTGGAGATACCCATTTAGCAGATTAAAAGTTTTTAATTTCATCAATATTATTTTCACCCTCATTTATATGTTAAATATAAATTATATTATGAGCATAAATTCATAAATCAGATTCAAATCAACATAGCATGCTCATACAATAATCCAGGAACACTTTTTATTTAGAGCATTGAATTGAATATATAGAGATGAAACATACCTGACATTGAGTCTCCAATGTTCATCCTTGAATCTCTCACGATCTACACAAGACAATATTAGAAAACAATACAAGAGAGATCTTATGGAGAGCAACCCTTACCAAACCATATGCCACAGTATTTTTCCCAAATTAATTTGAAGTCACTTCTTATTGTTGCTGTTACGTATATATGTTTATATAAGTATATATTATTGTTCACCGAAGTGACAGGTACAAAAGGAGATGAATGCGCATAGTCTCAAATTAATGTACCACATGCATGTTTGGTTTAATGATTGTTATTGTTTTTTAATGTCCTCAAGACCGAATCATAAATAATATATGTATCCTATCGATATGATATTATATATGATTTATTAGACTGTCTTTTGTGATGGACAACATTATGGTGGTTTGATTATATTGTCCAAGTGGGAGAATGTTAGAATTTTATATGGACTAATATAATTACAAACATAATTCCATTATCACAATCATTTTCTAGAGTGCCTACGAATAGTTAAAGACCATAATGGGATGGTTAATATTAATCTAATTGCAATTGAGGCACATGGTAGCACCCTAAAGACTATAGGTTGGCCCATTAAATCATAGTCCACCATATCTGATAATATAAGCCCAATAGGCCCAATATACCCCTTAGGGTAAGAAGGCATATGAAACAACATATATGTTCAATATATATGTCTCATATGCCTTCTTACCCTAAGGGGTATATTGGGCCTATTGGGCTTATATTATCAGATATGGTGGACTATGATTTAATGGGCCAACCTATAGTCTTTAGGGTGCTACCATGTGCCTCAATTGCAATTAGATTAATATTAACCATCCCATTATGGTCTTTAACTATTCGTAGGCACTCTAGAAAATGATTGTGATAATGGAATTATGTTTGTAATTATATTAGTCCATATAAAATTCTAACATTCTCCCACTTGGACAATATAATCAAACCACCATAATGTTGTCCATCACAAAAGACAGTCTAATAAATCATATATAATATCATATCGATAGGATACATATATTATTTATGATTCGGTCTTGAGGACATTAAAAAACAATAACAATCATTAAACCAAACATGCATGTGGTACATTAATTTGAGACTATGCGCATTCATCTCCTTTTGTACCTGTCACTTCGGTGAACAATAATATATACTTATATAAACATATATACGTAACAGCAACAATAAGAAGTGACTTCAATTATCATTATGCATGTTCATAACAAAACGCAAGCTATAAGCAATCCATACAAAATACTAGCATGTTTGATACATAATAACAAAACTCCCACTGAGCTCAACAAGCTAGGCTCCTAACAATCCCATCCGAGCAACATGCTCCAGAAATACACATATGGGTAAGCCTTTCGTTAGTGGGTCTGCCAACATGCTAGTGGTAGGCGTGTACTCAATAGAAATGAGAGACTCAGCGACTTTCTCTTTAACAAAATAGTACTTTATATCAATATGCTTTGAGCGAGAAGTACTCCTAGTGTTCTTAGAGAAAGCTACTGCTGCGGAGTTGTCACAATACAATTTCAGCGGCCTCGAAATAGAGTCTACAACATTCAAAGCTGAAATGAAATTCCGCAGCCATATTGCTTGACAAGTAGCCTCATAACACGCCATATATTCTGCCTCCATCGTAGAAGAAGCTATGAGTGTCTGCTTGACACTTTTCCATGAAACAGCTCCTCCTGCCATCATATAAATGTAGCCTGAAGTGGACTTTTTATCATCCACGCATCCTGCATAATCGGCGTCACTGAACCCAACTATATCAAGAGTGTCAGCTCGCCGATAAGTCAACATATGATCCTTTGTACCCTGAAGATACCTCATGACTTTCTTAGCCGCTTTCCAATGGCTAAGACCAGGATCACTCAAGTATCTACCCAACACGCTGACAACAAAAGCAATATCAGGGCGTGTGCATACTTGAGCATACATCAAGCTACCAACCAATGACGCATAAGGAATGACTTTCATTTCATCTCTCTCTTTATCATTTTGTGGACATTGGGCCTTTGAGAACTTATCACCCTTCACTATCGGTGCCTTCCCAGGAGAACATGTATGCATATTGAATCTTTTCAAGATCCGATCAATGTAAGTCTTCTGAGACAAACGAAGAATACCATTAGCCTTATCTCGAAGAATCTGAATCCCAAGCACATAGGAAGCCTCGCCAAGATCCTTCATATCAAAATGGCTAGACAAAAGTTGTTTTGTCTTAGACAACAGATCAGAATTATTAGATGCAAGCAGGATGTCATCAACATACAATACCAGAAAAATATAGCTGCTCCCACTAACCTTCATGTATATACATTGATCTACTACATTCTCCTTGAAGCCATTTGCAGAGACAATCATATCGAACTTGAGATACCACTGCCTTGATGCTTGTTTAAGCCCATAGATAGACTTTTTGAGCTTGCAAACCATGTGTTCTTTGCCAGACTTCTCAAAACCAATAGGTTGAGTCATATAAACATCTTCAAATAAATCTCCATTCAAGAAGGCAGTCCTCACATCCATTTGATTGAGTTCTAGATCAAAATAAGCAACTATAGCCATAATGATTCGCAACGAATCTTTGGTGGAAACAGGTGAAAAGGTTTCTTTGAAATCAATACCTTCTCTCTGGCTATAGCCCTTAGCCACAAGTCTAGCCTTATACCTTTCCACTTGCCCATTGGAGTCACGTTTGATCTTATACACCCATTTGCATCCAATAGGTCTGCAACCTTTGGGTAATTCAACCAACTCCCAAACTTCATTTTGTGACATAGAATTCAACTCATCTTTCATTGCATCCATCCACAACACAGATTGAGGACTATTCATAGCTTCTTGATAGGTGACTGGCTCAAAAGTGTCTCCGACATCAAACTCATGTTCCTGTAAATAGACAAGGTAGTCATTAGGAATAGCAGACCTGCGGGTTCTCTGTGATCTTCTCATCATAGCTTCATCATCCCCAATATCAAGATTTTCACCTTGTTCTTGATTTTGAGGTTCATCATGAGTTTCTGCCGGAATCTGTTCAATCACAGGGTCATCAATAGGAGCGGAAGCGACAGGTACAGGGACAAAAATACGTTCTTCCCTGAAAACAATTTCTCTTGACCCTTGACTTGAACCAAATTCATCATCAAAATAGACAGCCCTATCTGATTCTATAACCCTGGTGGTGTGAGATGGGCAATAAAATCTGGAACCCCTTGATCCAATGGTGTAGCCCACAAAATATCCACTAATGGTCTTCGGATCAAGTTTCTTAGATTGTGGATTATAGGGCCTCACTTCTGCTTTGCAACCCCAAACATGAAAATGACGCAAGCTTGGTTTCTTACTTGACCATAGCTCATAAGGCGTCTTTGGGACAGACTTGCTAGGCACTTGATTCAAGATATAAGCTGCAGTTTTTAATGCCTCACCCCATAAAAAATCTGGCAAGCTAGAATGAATCAACATACATCGCACCATGTCAAGAAGAGTGCGATTTCTCCTTTTAGCAATTCCATTCTGTTGGGGTGTCCCTGGCATTGTATATCTTGCATTAATACCACATTCCTGCAAGTATTTGGCAAAAGGCCCGGGGTTCCGTCCAGTTTCATCATAACGTCCATAATACTCTCCACCTCTATCAGAGTTGACAATTTTAATCTTCTTTCCCTTTTGAAGCTCAACATTCGTCTTGAAAATCTTAAAAGCATCAAAAGATTCAGATTTTTCACGAATGAGCTCAACATGACCATACCGGGAAAAATCATCAATGAAGGTGATAAAGTATCTATAACCACCCATAGCAGGTGGAACAAAAGGCCCACAAATATCAGTATGAATAGTGTCCAATACATCTGTGCACCTGTCTGACTTGCTCTTTCTAACCTTGGCAGTCAACTTTCCTTTTATACAATCAACACAGGCAGTGAAATAAGAGAAATCAAGATCCTGAAGTACACCATCCTTCACCAATCTCTCCATTCTATCTCTAGAAATATGGCCTAAACGTTTATGCCAAAGCATAGAAGATTTCAAATCTGATCTTGCACGTTTTGACCCAACAATAGCATTAAGAGAAGAAGAACAAGAAGAAGTAGAAGTAACGGGAACAACATCATGTAAATCAAGCTTATATAAGTTTCCACATAAAGTTCCATTTCCAACCAACATAGAGTCACAATACAAAGTCAATTTTCCAAATCCAAAATGAAGACTATAACCTAGTCTATCCAAAATAGATACAGAAATCAAATTCCTCCTAATAGAGGGTAAATAAGCAACATCATGCAACTCCAAAAAATGCCCAGTATTTAGCTGCAGTCTGACAGTCCCAAAAAATTCAACTCTGACTTTAGTATCGTCTCCCATGTATACATGCTCCTCCAACCTACTCGGTCTTCTTCGGTTTGTCACTGCCTGCAAGGAATTAGTAACATGAATTGTAGCTCCAGTATCTAACCACCAAGTGTTTGAGGGCACATCAATAATATTGGACTCTAAACAAACCATCACAAGACAATTACCTTTCTTCTCTAAGTGAGCTTTGAGCTTTCGACAATCAGCTTTCTTATGCCCAAAGCATTGACAAAAGTTGCACTTCCCTTTGAAAAACTCATTCTTATGACCAGTTGAAGATGAGCTAGCTTGCCCATTTCCCTTAGGATGGTTGGCTTTCTTCTTAGGATGCTTTTGGTCACTAGAGTTGTTGGAAGTGAACTTTCTCTTGTGAGGATTGTTTGGGTTCGTCACCATGGAGATACTTCTTGCCCTACCTTTTCTCATGTCCTCCTCTTCCTTGGCAAGAATAGCAGACATCTCCCCAACAGTCCATTGCTCCTTCTGAGCATTGTAGCTTGATCTGATTGAATCAAACTGAGATGGAATATTCTCCATCACTAACCACACCATGTAATCCTCACCAAGGTCCATATCCATGGCCTTAAGTTTATGATAGTGGCCCATGAGCTTGTCAATGTGAGCCCTGATGTCACCTGAACCATCGTAAACAGTGTGATGCAGCATGTTCAAGTGTTCATTCTTCTCATTCTTTGAGAATTTCTTATACTTTTCCTTAATGGCAGCAAGAAAATCCTTTGCATTCTCAGACTTGGGAATACTATCACGAATAGATTCGTCCATGTGATATCTCATAAGCATCAAGCAACAACGATTGGAGTGTTCCCAGTCCTCGTAAGATTTCTTATCCTTCTCAGTAGCATCGTCAGCAGGCTTAGATGGTGCATCAATTCTCAAGGCCAAGTCCACTTTCATGAAGGTCAAGTTCATCGTGATATTTTCAATCCACTGCTTGTGGTTGGTTGCATTCAGCGTCAAGACGGCAGGAGATCTAGGAATGCTTACAGCTGAATGAGAAACAAGAGCAATAACTATTAAATACATGTTATGATAAACCATGTCATTTGTGCTCTTTTCTCATCAATATATGATCGCAAAATAACAAATGATCATTATGTATGCTAGAGTTCTTAGACAAACACACAAAATAGAACTCATACACAGGTAAGAACAATCTATTAAACATTATAATCAAATACATTAATTTACTATCGAAAGGATAGATAAATTGTGATTCATAATATTTAATAAATTTTCTTCACCATATTAAGCATCCTTAGCAAGCAATTATTATCGATAGGATAAGTAATTACTTGTATGGATCTTAATGCAAATTTGGAGGATGGTACAAAATTTAAATAAATTAATATTTAAATGTTCCTCATTACCAAACAATTCACATGCTTATTCTTATGACAGGCAAGAAAATAAACAATAATTGTTGACAATATATAATAAGATTTATGCCACAAAAGATTAAATACAAATACAATTATGAATAGAATTCATGGGTTAATCTTGTGCATAAACATAAATAAAATAGGGTGTAAGAATAGGAGTGAAATGGTAAAAATTTGGCCAAAAAAGGACACCTCACGCGCCCCCACGCGCCCCAAATTTTTTTTAAAAAAAAAAAAAAAAAAGTTTCAAAAACGACATGTAGTTTACCAAAAAACAACATGTAGTTTAACAAAAACGACATGTAGTTCACCAAAAACGACATGTAGTTTAACAAAAACGACATGAAGTTTAACAAAAAATGACATGTCGTTTGTCACTATAAAAATCGACCTTCACACCTCAAAACGACGTGTCGTTTTCAAAACACGACGTGTCGTTTTTAAATAAAAATTCGACCCCTCAGACGTCAAACGATGCGTCGTTTCCGTACGAACGACATGTCGTTTTTTCCTGACAGAGGCAAAACGACATGTCGTTTTTATCGTCCCTGTCACCCAGTTTTGACCCGTGGGTCTGCATCTCGGGTCTACGCGACCCGGTTCGTGACCCGGTCGTATAGACCATCTCCGGCCTCCAAAACCGACTCTTTTTTAGGGGTTTTGCTCCACATCTCATCCTCTATCAATTTCCGGCCTCCATTTGGGTTAAAAAACTCTCAAAATCAACAATTATATATACTTTTATCTATGAAAATTTTTGGAAAAAATTGGTATCCATGGCCGAAAACACTCAAAAAATTTCCCCAAAATTTTGTAAAAAAATGGTCTGAACCCATTGATGATTAATATACTAATTTTCTTCATAGTCCAATTCAAAATTTCATTGTAAAAAAAAATGACAAAAAATTGGGGTATTTGACAATAAGCTCTAAAATCAAAAGACCTGGCTCTTGATACCAATTGTTAAATATAAATTATATTATGAGCATAAATTCATAAATCAGATTCAAATCAACATAGCATGCTCATACAATAATCCATGAACACTTTTTATTTAGAGCATTGAATTGAATATATAGAGATGAAACATACCTGACATTGAGTCTCCAATGTTCATCCTTGAATCTCTCACGATCTACACAAGACAATATTAGAAAACAATACAAGAGAGATCTTATGGAGAGCAACCCTTACCAAACCATATGCCACAGTATTTTTCCCAACAACATATATGTTCAATATATATGTCTCATATGCCTTCTTACCCTAAGGGGTATATTGGGCCTATTGGGCTTATATTATCAGATATGGTGGACTATGATTTAATGGGCCAACCTATAGTCTTTAGGGTGCTACCATGTGCCTCAATTGCAATTAGATTAATATTAACCATCCCATTATGGTCTTTAACTATTCGTAGGCACTCTAGAAAATGATTGTGATAATGGAATTATGTTTGTAATTATATTAGTCCATATAAAATTCTAACATTATATTGATATGAATTGCAATTTTATCATGACCTTTATATATACATTTATATGACAATCAAATTTTGCAAGTAAATAAGGATTGTATGGAACAACCCATTGATTATTTAATTGATGACCTCTAACTTTAACAGTTTGATTATTATTTCTTCTTATATATTTTGGATATTCATTTAGCCCAAGATAAGTTTTTGATGAATATGCTTTTGGAAAATGATTTTTACATTGGCTGTTTTTCATACAAATATTAGTTGGATTTAAATTGCCACATGGCCCATGCATCATATGTTTAACAACCATTGAATATAGATGTACATTTGTATTCATATCTGGTAATTCAATAGATACAATTTTATCAAAACTTAATGAATTAACCAGTTTTGAATTAGATTTTAAAATAATTAAAAAATGAGCATGTGGACGACCTCTTTTTTGAAATTCAATAACATAAACATATGCTGCTACACTACCGAATATTTTTTTTCAAAATTTCATATTTTAATTCCTCTAATTTTGCTCAAAATATACGTGTTGTTATATCAGGTCTATTTTGAGCAATCTCATATGTTTGCAATTCTTCTTTTATTTCACACCAATTAGGATTGCATGTTATTGTTAAAAATATATCTGGTTTGCCAAATCGTTGTACCAGTGTCATTGCATCCATATATTTTTTTCTCATTTTTCTTGGACCACCAATAAAAGAAGTTGGTAAAACAATTCTTCTTCCAATTTTCAAACCATGTTTTTCTCCAATTTCAATACTATCAATAATTCCCTGATATAAATCAGCACAAATGTCATCTTGTTTGTGTCTAATAAAATCTAATCTTTGAGTTTCAAGCTTTACATACATGTCAACAACATATTGTTGAAAAAGTTGGCCAGATTGTAATAATAAAGATTTATCTGTCGATCTTATTTGTAATTTATAACAATAATATTCACGACAAGAAACTATATTTTTTTCTTAGTTTTCGAAACTGCAGGACAAAAGAAAGAGAGAGAAAAACATCATCATGATATATTACAATATTTATGGAAAATATAATTAACAAACAATAAAGTAGAAAGAGCTCAATTACACTTACCTTTAGTTTCATTTTCTATTAATGCATCAACACCTTCAATATTTTCTAAATTAGATAATAGTTTGTTTATTAAATTGTCTGATTCTTTTATTTTATTTATTCTCAAAATTTGTCGATGCCAACCACTATCTCCATATGGAAATAATAAAGGGTATTGTAGTGGATCATAACAACCAAAATAATACTGTATTCTGTAACTATATCCTGAATGAGAGTAAACAAGTATCTCACGATTTTGATATTCTCTTGCAGAGTTGTCATCTAATCAAATTGCAGCAACTTGAGAAACTGAAGGAGAATTATACACTCTTTGATCTAAACAAGGGTCACATTTAATACGTATTTGATAGTTTTGTATATCTTTAAGAGATCGTAAGAAAGAACAATATGGGTTGACTTCTAATATATCAATTAATGCTTCTAAAATATTTTTATTAAGTTTTGAAAAATTATGCAAGCGATTTTCTATCTCATTTTCTGTATCATAAAAATATAAATATAAATTAGATGATTTTTGATCTATTGACATAAATTCATTTATATAATGATAGATTTGTCCTTGAACTCGAAATGTATAGACCCCTTTATTATTTTTACATAAATTTTTATCATATTTAACACCAAATGAAGTAAAAGCAAAAGTATTATTGTAAGTCTGAACATACTTTTGAAATTCTAATGCATCATTTGAAGATGATGTATATAAGTTATGTAAAATTGTAGGAGCAATATTGGTGGTTATGAAGATCTCTCCATTAGAACAACAAAAATATTGACTTTCATGAGGAAATTTCTTTGCATTGCACTGCTTACAAAAAGTTGGTGCTTTCAATTTCATAGAGGTTTGAGGAATATTTTCGATTGTACAATTATTTGTCTTCTTTCTCCCTTGCTTTCTCGGTCGACTGTAATCTAAAGAAGAAAGAAACCAATGAAATTGAATTAAAAATAATAGTTAAATATTAAAATATATAACGTTTTTCGATTATTACAAATTACTAAATTTATATAATAGGCACATTAGGAATTTAAACATCATTAAGAAAGGTTTTTTATTGTTTTTAACAAAAAATTAAAATAGCTTTATACATATAAATTATTTGACCTGGAAGTCGAATACCATTGATAAACCAATTTATTAATTATTTATAATTAATTTGAAAATAGCTTTATACACAAAAAGAAGTAAATTATCTAACCTGTTTGAGAAATATTCTCTTGATCCAAAGAAAGAGAACAATTCAATAATGGTGAACCTGCATGATTAACTGCTGCAATATTTACTCTTTCAATAAATTAACAATAAATGTACACACAAAGAGGAAATTTTTTATAAGATATAGTACAAGAATAAAAAAATAAATGACTTATATACCTTTTGAATATACATTTTCATCAGATGGTATATTACTCATTTGATCTATTGAAGAATTATCAATATTTTGTATATCAGCATCGTAAAAGTTTTTTTTTATTTTGAGAAATACTTGCAATTATGTTTCTTTCTGTAGTATTTCCTTTTTCCATGATTTATTTTTTCGCAGCATAATATTGTCTTTGTTTATTACGTACAAGTTCTTTTTCTGCCTCACTCATTTTTTGTCTTTTTTTTTTATATGCTTCGCTATTATATTTTTTCTTATCAGTTTTTGAATGTAATATAATAGCTTCGTTTTGCAAGTCTACATCAGATTGAGAAAAGCAAGTGGTGTACATATGAGATTTTTTTTTCTCAGAATAATATTGTCTTTGTCTTTTTCGGACAAATTCTTTTTCTACCTCACTCATATTTTCCCTTTTTCTTTGATATGCCTCTTTATTATATTTTTTTTTATCATTTTTTGAATGTGGTGTATTTTTATTATGAGTCTCTTCTTTTGGCATATATAAATCAAGTTGATGTGGACAATTGTTATAAATATGTGCATTGTCATGTTGATCACTACAAGAGAGCATAGAATTAAGATGCTATACTATATTTAGAAAGATTATTATATCAAATCCACTGAAATTGGGAATTATTTCTGTCAAAATTTAAATGAAACACAATTAGTAATGTTGGGAAAAACTTTAATCTGTATTTAGCCCTAATTAATTAATGAGAATCAAACAATAGAATTAAAGATTAGCGGAAGCGTACCGGAATCCATAGAATCGATTTTGAATGGTATGATCTTCCAATTTTTGCATCAATATTTCTCTCTGGAACCTCAGTTTCTTGATGATGGGGATTCAATAATAAATATACTATATATGAAACGATGCAAAAATGGGGACCAACCTGTTTATTAATAACTGAAAAACAGTAATTAATAATTTATTTACTATTTCTAATTTGGCCCCTCATCAAATCAGAAATTGTCTCAATGGTATCCACATATAAAAATCATGACAATCATGCCCTTAAGTCATAAACTTTATTAAAAAATAGACCACATAAATTTGACTCATTTATATAATGACCCAACACACATTTTTATATATACAATTGTGACCCCAAATAAATAAATTTCTAACAATCTCCCACTGGGCCACATATGTATATATATATAAATGTGTTAACCTTATTGAGCTCATAACTTTGTCATCATAACTGTAGGCATGTGCAATCTCGTCCATTAACTATATCAACATAGGATCAAAGCGATTTTCGTTGTATCAATCACAACTAAACCCATCAATGGTCACATATATCAACATAGCCAAATGACATAGATCAATCATGATAATGTGGTATGAAAATTACATGCATAGTGATCTATTCATGTCAATTTTCAATTGGTCCTACTTTACTTTATAGAGATCAAAACTTTAGCTTAATGTACAAAGTGAAATTAACCTAATAACATAAATTCTGTTCAGAAAAATATCTAAATACACTAGTTTCATGAAACAAATAAAACACAAAGGATAATAAAGACAAACTCCCACTGAATCTAGATATCCTCATACTCTAAAACACCCATACGAGCAGTGTGCTCATGAAAGACCTTGGGTGGCAAACCCTTAGTAAGGGGGTCTGCAATCATGGAGTTTGTACCTAAGTGTTCTATACAAATCTGTCCACTCTGTACCCTTTCTTTTACAACAAGGAACTTGATGTCAATATGTTTTGACTCGTCGAGCTCCTGTTGTTGTTGGAATACAATACAGCTGATTTATTGTCACAATACAACTTAAGTGGTCTTTCTATTCCATCCACAATGCGCAGCCCGGTGACAAAATTTCTCAGCCATATACCATGGTTGGATGCCTCATAACATGCAACAAACTCTGCTGCCATAGTAGATGAAGCTATGAGTGTTTGTTTTGCACTCCTCCATGATATAGCTCCACCACCTAACAGATATATGTAGCCCGAAGTGGATCTCCTACTATCTTGGCATCCCGCAAAGTCGGAGTCAGAATACCCAATGATCTCAAAGTGATCTGACCTCCTATATGTGAGCATGTAATCTCTTGTTCTCTTCAAATATCTCATAACCTTTTTGGCTGCTTTCCAGTGATCAATTCCTGGATTGCTTAAGTATCTGCCTATCACTCCAACAATGTACGCTATATCCGGACGCGTACAAACTTGAGCATACATTAGACTCCCAACAGCTGAAGTGTAGGGAATATTTTGCATTTCTTGAATTTCAAGGCTTCCTTTAGGGCATTGCTTAAGACAAAATTTGTCTCCTTTAACGACAGGGGTATCACCTGGTCTACAATCTTGCATGCCAAACCTTTTGAGTACTTTATCGATATAGCTCTTTTGTGATAATCCAAGAATACCCCGAGAACGGTCTCGATGTATTTGAATTCCTAAAACAAAAGAGGCGTCACCAAGATCTTTCATCTCAAAATGCTTAGATAGAAATCTCTTGGTTTCGTGCAATAAGCCTATATCATTAGTGGCAAGCAATATGTCATCGACATATAGAACCAGAAATATGCACTTACTCCCACTAAACTTATGATACACACAATCATCAACAACATTTATCTCAAAACCAAATGAGAGAATCACTTGATGAAATTTGTGGTACCATTGAAGGGAAGCTTGCTTGAGTCCATAGATGGATTTTTTTAATTTGCAAACCATATTCTTTGGGTCACCACACACAAAGTTTTCTGGTTGCTCCATGTAAATTGTCTCATCAATGTCGCCATTGAGAAACGCTGTTTTAACATCCATTTGATGTAACTCAAGATCAAAGTGAGCAACAAGTGCCATTATTATCCTAAAAGAGTCTTTCGATGAAACTGGAGAGAAAGTCTCTTTATAATCAATGCCTTGTTTCTGAGTATAGCCTATTGCTACAAGACATGCCTTAAACCTCACCACATTACCATTTTCATCCCTCTTGGTTTTAAATATCCATTTACAACCAATTGGTTTTACACCTTCTGGTAATGGGACAACTTCCCAAACTTTATTGTCTTGCATAGACTTATTGTCTTCATTCATGGCATCATTCCACTTTTGAGAGTTAGAACGTTCCATGGCCTGATGAAAGTTGATTGGATCATCTTCCATCATTCCAATGTCATCCTCATGTTCTTGAAGATACACTATGTATTCATCTGGATTAATAGCATTTCTTCTTTCTCTAGTGGATCGTCGCAAAGGCACTTGTTCTTGAGGTTGTTGAGTTTGTACCTCTGGGGTTTGATTGACTATGGTTGGTTGCTCTTGATCTAAAACTTGATCAATATCAGGATTGGAATCCTGAACATTGTCAAAAGCAACTAATGGAATAGAAATCAACTCATCTTCAAGAAGAGTGGTTGATTCTAAATCCTCCTAAAAAACAAAGTCCTTAACTGTATTTCTCCCCCCAAACTCAATATCCTCAAAAAACTTTGCAGTTCCCGTTTCAAATATATTCTTTACTTTGGGATCATAAAACTTGAAACCCCTAGATCGTTCAGAATATCCAATAAAGTAGCTGCTCACAGTTTTGGGTTCCAACTTCTTTTCATTTGGCCTTTAAGGCCTAGCTTCAGCTGGACATCCCCAAACGTGAAAGTGATTAAGACTAGGCTTTCGCCCCGTCCAAAGCTCATAAGGTGTTTTTGCAGCTGCTTTAGTTGGTACCCTATTCAAAATGTAGGCTGCTGTCTTAAGTGCCTCTCCCCAGAGTGATTCTGGTAAGGTTGAATGACTGATCATACTCCTTACCATATCTTTAAGAGTACGGTTTCGTCTTTCAGAAACACCATTCATGCTAGGAGATCCCGGCATAGTGTACTGTGGGACAATTCCACACTCCTCTAGATATCTGGCAAAAGGTCCTGGACGTTGTTCACCTGATCCGTCATATCTACCATAGTACTCACCACCACGGTCAGGCCTGACTTGCTTTATTCTTTTGCTAAGTTGATTCTCAACTTCAGCCTTAAAAGATTTGAACACGTCCAAGACTTGAGACTTTTCATGAAGTAGAAATAGGTACGCATATCTCGAGTAATCATCTATGAATGATACAAAATATTGTTGACCATTCCAAGAAGGTGTAGGAAATGGCCCACAAATGTCCGTATGTATCAACTCTAAGACGTCCATAGCTCTTTTCGCACCTAATTTCTTTGTTTTGGTCTGTTTGCCTTTGATGCATTCAATGCAAACATCAAAGTCTGAAAAATCAATTGAATCCAAGATTCCATCAGACACAAGTCGCTCAACTCTATTTCTAGAGATGTGACCTAACCGTTTGTGCCATAAGGAACTTGATTTTTCATTATCTATTTTACGCTTAGTACCACGTGATTCCACATTTAAGGTTTCATTATAAGAAGCAACGGTGTCAAGCAAATATAAGTTGTCATAAACCATAAGAGAACCAGTTCCAACAGTATTTGAATTAATAGATAAACTAAAGCAGTTGTTTCCAAATGAACAACAATAACCTAATTTGTCCAAACAAGAAACAGAAACCAAATTCCGCCTAAATGACGGTACAACAAAAGTATCTATTAAGTCCAAATAGTAACCAGTACTTAACAACAACCTAAAATGCCCTATTGCTTCCACATTCACCGACTTGCCGTCTCCCACATAAATGCTTCTTTCAGCATCACTTGGCTTTCGGTAACTCAGGCAACCCTGCATTGAAACACTGATGTTAGTAGTAGCACCGGAATGTAACCACCAAGTGTTTCTTGGTACTGAAGCTAAATTTACCTCAGAACAGACCAAAGTAAGAAATGTTCCTTTCTTTGCTCGCCATTCAATGTACTTAGCACATTCCTTCTTTGCGTGTCCTTTCATGTTGCAAAAGAAACAACCACCATCGTTGTTGGCTTGAGTTTGTTTCTTATGTGCTGGACCCTTATCCTTAGCAGCCTCATTCTTCCTTTTCTTGCCCTTATCCTTAGAGGTGCTTGCCAAATGAGCACTTTCAGTCTTCTCTTGCTTCAATCTTTCTTCCTCTTGAACACAAAATGAAATGAGCTCATTAAGAGTCCACTTCTCCCTTTGACAGTTGTAACTGACCTTGAATTGGCTGAATTGTGGAGGAAGAGAGATAAGCACTAAATGCACAAGCAAGTCATCTGAAAGCTCAAGCTTTAGTGCCTTCAACTTTGAAGCAAGGTGAGACATTTCCATAATGTACTCCCTTATGTTTTCCTTGCCCTTAAACCTCATGGAAATAAGTTTCTTTAAAAGAGTACTTGTTTCCGCCTTATCGCTTTTTGCAAAGCGTTTCTCAATTTCAGCAAGGAAAGTTGTGGCATCGGTGACCTCTTCGGACACCGCACCCCTAAAAGCCTCAGGTATGCCGCGCTTGATGATCATAAGACTCATGCGGTTTGAACGGTCCCACTTCTCATAAATCCTCCTTTGCTCGGAGGTACTAGCATCCGTAAGAGAAGCAGGTCGATCCATCCTTAATGCAAGGTCAAGATCCATGCAGCCAAGAACAATGAAAATGTTCTCCTTCCAGTCCTTAAAGTTATTACCATTAAGGACCGGCACTGAATTAAGGTTAGCAGATACAGTAGTAACAGCTGAAAACAGAAGAGTACAATTACATAAATAACATGCTCATATAAGAAACCAAATAAAACAATAAATTCAAATAATGGTTAATCCCATCTCAAGATACCAAACACATCATTAATATCAAGTCTTTGGACAATAATATTAATTGAAAACGGTACTCTTGTTATAGCGATCAGACATTGACAATAAATTATGTCAAATAATATGCAATCTTTGGACTAACATATTATTCACACAAAAGTACCTTATAATTGTCACACATTTATCACCATATGTACGTATGAAACTCTGTCAAATATTAACTTACATTTGGGTCAGTTAATAAACACATGAATTACATACACACAATTATCTTAATATTGTTATTGAATTAATCTACACAAAAGAGATCACTTTGGTGATATTTTGTTTCAATTAATTTAACTAAATATTAGATATCCTTAATAAATTCTCAAACCAAAATTTGAATTAAATTGTTACTGTATTATTATTATATATTTAATAAAATAATAATAATAATGAAAACCCAATAACACATATATATATATATCCATATACAAAACAAAAGAAACTATAGTTGGTATTTTGTTTTATTCTTTATATATATATTCATATAAAAAACAAAAAACAAAAACGTAATCTGTTTTGTAAAGAAAACAGAATAAAACATATCCATATAAAAACAAAACAAAAAACTCTCCAATATAACTATAACGGAAGAGAAGAGAAGTTCTGCAATATAACTATAACGGAATCCATTCAAATTTAAAATGGCATAAGATGTTATATATATATATATTCAAAACTAATCGCAGATGTTATGTATCCATTCAAAAATAAAATCGCAGATGTTATATATCCATTCAAAGCAGAAATTCATATTATATATATAATAATTGAATGAATTTTCTGCAATTATATTTCTTAAACATTCATCGCATAACATGATGGAAGATCAATACTACTATATATTCTCAAGAATTAATTTAGGGTTGCTCTGATACCAAATGTTGGGAAAAACTTTAATCTGTATTTAGCCCTAATTAATTCATGAGAATCAAACAATAGAATTAAAGTTTAGCGGAAGCGTACCAGAGTCCATAGAATCGATTTTGAATGGTATGATCTTCCAATTTTTGCATCAATATTTCTCTCTGGAACCTCAGTTTCTTGATGATGGGGATTCAAGAATAAAGATACGATATATGAAACGATGCAAAAATGGGGACCAACTTGTTTATTAATAACTGAAAAACAGTAATTAATAATTTATTTACTATTTCTAATTTGACCCCTCATCAAATCAGAAATTGTCTCAATGGTATCCACATATAAAAATCATGACAATCATGCCCTTAAGTCATAAACTTTATTAAAAAATAGACCACATAAATTTGACTCATTTATATAATGACCCAACACACATTTTTATATATACAATTGTGACTCCAAATAAATAAATTTCTAATAATTCATTCAATTGTATTAATTAATAAATATATATATAGATCGGCCTAACAATTAAAATTTTAAAAGCACCATTAACAATCATTATTCTATATATAAGCAATAAAAAATACATACACAAAGCGTTAATAAATACTTACGGATTAAGGAAAGTCAGCAAAAGTCCGCAAAACAGATAAAAAGATGTTATAAAGTGTACAATGTATTTTAAATGAAAACATTATTATTAAAAGATCCCAAACTATGCATACTAAAGACAAATAAGGCAATGAACTTAGATCTACAGCATATACTCTCAAACATCTTATAGCCCACAAATAAATGTGAAGATATTTTTAAGAATTACAAAAACGACAAAGTAAATCAACAGCATCCATTTTTTCTATAAAAATCAAAGCTTTAAAACATCATGTCGCAAACAAAAGCGATGGATCTGCAAAACTCAGTTTTTCTTGCAATCATTAATTAAAAAATCATTCCAACAAAGAAGTACTATTGCCTAACCACAACCCAATTCAGCATTTTCATTCTACCCAAAACCCAAACTCTCAATATTAAGTAAAGCAAACAAACCAAAAACAAAAAAAAGCATGGATCCAAAAAAAAAACCATCAGCAGGAAAAATAAAACTCTAATAAAAAAGTCACATTTCCATTAATGGAGACCAAATAAAAACAACCCAGAACATCCATTTCATCAAACAACCCATGAAACAATCAAAACCAACAAAATATACATTAAAAAAATACTTTTTATCTTTTTCTTTTCCCATTTGTATCTACCAAAAACCAAACAAGAACAGAGAAGCAAAGAAAATGTACAGAACAAGAAAAAGCCATTGTAAACATTACCTTAATTAAGAAAATGAGCAAATATCGAATGAGATTGCATTGTATTAATGTTAAAGATTCTCCCAGTTTAATAGTATACAGAGGAGAAGAAAATACGAGCACAAATAAGAAGATAAGTAAAAAGTAAAAAGAAAGAAGATCGTCAAAACAATAATAAGTTAAAATAAATTATATTGAATAAGTGAAGTGTAACTGAAGATCCTTAGGGAATATTCCTTCATTAAGGAATATTTTAAGCTATATAGAATATCACCAACAACAGTAATTAAACTATGAAAGGAAAGAATCAGGGGTATTTGCTGTCAAAATCCAAACTATAAAGCTATTTTTCAGCAAAAAAAAAAGTATTTTATACATGTAGTATTTTATAGAATAAAATAAATATGCGTAAATTAGAATATTAATTAAAAGATTCAATAGAAATCTTACTTCTCACAGATCATTAACTGAAGCCTCAGCTGCTGAAATGCACAGAATCCTACAAAAATATATAGAACAAATACCTATCAAAGAGAATAAAAAAGGAAAATAAAATAAAGACGTAAAGAACAAAGTCATTATTTTTTTTCACTCTGTTTACTGAAATAGAAGAGAAGTAATCAATGGAAAATATGAAATAAAATTCACGGAGCCCTAAAATGATATTTTATCTTTTAACTTAGTTTTTGAATGCTGAGAAAAAGTTTTGAAATACAGAGAAGAACGAGTAAATAAAGATAAAGAGGAAGGAAAAAATGATATATAAAATGAATAAAAAAGTATTGTGTATGTTTGACACGTTTTGATTTAGCTTTTTTTTTTCAGCAAACATTTTTCACTTCCTTTGTCAGTAAGAAACTAATATTTTAATAATTTATAATAAGAAATATATATATATATAAAAATATGTGACATATATATAATAAATAACAAAAATAGAATTTAAAAAATATAAACATGTAAATATTTATTTAAAAAATAAAATTATAAACACTTAAGTAGAAAAAAACACATTAAATAGAAATGCAAAATTAATATTTAAAAAAATAGAAATTCATTACTAATAGAGAAGGAAGAGAAACAATCAAAATGCAAAAGACAAAATACATTGAGGAATCTTTTATGGATAGGGAATATTCCTAAACTAATTAGTGATCTACACTTCTATATATTACTATAGATATATATATATATTCCATTTGTATTTTTGTATATATTTTTTTCAAGAGACAACATACTCGATGTAGTAAATATTAGTAATGTGTTTTTGATTAACTTGAATTTTAACCAATCTGTTATTTTTTTTTCCTCAAAACAATTAGACTTCCACCTCATGGAGGTGGAGTAAGGAAAATGCTCAACCACCCCAACTAGGTCAAGTACGTGATCTTTTAAAGCCTCAACTAGGAATGTTAATTTAATATTCGGGGTAGGGTTCCGTGGGGACCCATCCCTAATGGGGAGGGGCAGGGCAGGGGACATGACCCCATATCGAATCCGTCTCATTTACATTGTAATTTTATTTTAATTTATTTTTTAATATAAATATTATTAAAAATATATAATATAATAATTTATATGAAAATATATATTTCCTAATGGTATAATTTATTATTTTTTAAGTTATTTTATATTAAAAAAGTATTAATTATTTTAATTTATTTTATGAAACGGGTACTTAATGGGAGCCCTACCCTGAGACGGGATAGGGATGGGGGAGCCATCCTTGACCCCGACCCTGTCCAACCCCGTTTACATCCCTAGCCTCAACTGTTGGTGGCTAAAGACTGAGTTTGATGAATTGAGATTGAGCTTTTGTTTTTCACAAACCTATTTTTAATTAGCCCGCGTACATACACACACACGTGTATATATATATATATAAATACAAATATATATATGTATGTATTAGGTAAAAGTAACGAGTAATGTACATTTTTTTAATTTTATTTATTAATTTATTTTTATTATGTTTTTTAGTCATATAAATTTTAAATAAATAAATAATGTCATATATAATAAAAGAATGACATAAACATATTTAAAAAAAATTAAACCAAAACATTGTCTATAATTTTTAAAAAATAAAAAATATGATAACTTTTTAAATACAAACTGCCCTACCTACTTGTTATACCCATTTTTTTTTGGTTTAATGACGTGTCAAAGAGTAGCAATGACTAGGATTTCTTAACCTGGTGGTTATTTCCTTTATAAGATAATGAACAAGCTTTATAGAATTCCTACTCTCACATGGTAAGCTATCAAGCACTAGCAGAAGAAGTCTGGTCGCTCAATGATATTATTATATTTCTGGTCTCTAATAGAAGGTTGTAATACGCTAATAGGTTATAGATCTGGTTGCCTATTCCTTCAGTGTATTCTTGCTTGTTTCTCACTAGCAATCGTGCGTTAGCAGGAGTAATAACAGAAGAATGAGTCGTTATTTACTAAAGATACAACCAAAGCAACTTGGTTAAGACTTTTAATGTATTATTTACGGGCCAAGCCCAATAGCCTAGACCCACAACTCAAATGTAACCCTAAATTCCTGACCATAAATAAGAGGAGATGGAATCATAATAGAAAGGAGGCAACTCATATTGCCTACAGACTGAGAAACTCTATTCCTGTACAAACTAGTCCTTATGTAATCAAAGCAAATGAGGATTGAAGAACAACCAACAATACAAGTTCGCTGGAAACTATGGTTCTTCAAGCTTAAATATCAATAAAAGTGACTAAGTGGAGTATGTCATCTTTTTTGGGCCGAACCACTATATACATAGTGTTATTTTCTCATATCTCTATTCTTGAATCCATGCTCTAATGTTCTTAAGTTGACGAAAATAGTGTCAATATTACATTTATTCAAGGTACAAAACATTCAGTTATATTATTCTTCAAAGCACACCTTAGTGATTGGAGAAAAAGTTTGTTTATTCTTGATAGAAAAGAAATGTTATTCTACTTTCTTATGTAGTTACACAACCATATTCTTTATACACATACGGCACCTATATACAATGTACTTATAATGTTTGTTATTATTTAATATGAATATAGATTAAGTAATAAAAAAAAGAGTAACATGTTTTAAATATATATATATATATATAAATGATTAATTAAATATTATTATAATAATGATATTTTTATAATTTTGAATTTATATTAATATAATTTAATAATAATGATAATTTATAATATTAAAATTTATATTAATATAATTGTTAAATGTCTAGTCTTGTATTAAATATTATTATAATAATGATATTTTATAACATTTGAATTTATATGAATATAATTATTAAATATCTAGTATATTGTATTTTTTTAATTGATTTTAATGGTATATTCCATTAAATATTTGTAAGATTCTGTTAAAGTTGACGAAAAAAAAAACCGTTAAACCAAGAGTCTATTAAAGACACATTTTTTATATATAAAGATAAGATACATTATAGTTTTAAAATTAAAATATTTTTCTCTAATTTTCTTTTAGAAATAATACCTATGAATTTCAATATAATAAAATATGAAGAAAAAATTATAAATTAAAACTATGAATTTAAAAAATTTATTTGATCAAATTTTAATTTTTCAATTAATTTTTTTTAAAACCAACAAAAATTTATATATAAATATATATTATTTAATTAATGGCTAGAGCAAATAAATTAAGTATGTTGACGCTGTTTTTCGTCAACTTGAGAACATAAGAGTATAGACTCAAGAATATAGATATAATCAAAAAAATAACACCATATTTTATATTGGTTCGGCCCCAAAAAGATGACCTATGTCTACTTAGTCACTTTTATTAATATTTAAGCTTGAAGAACCATAGTTTCCGGTGAACTTGCGTTGCTAGTTGTTCTATAGTCCTCATTCGCTTTACATTACGTAAGGACTGTGTTTACAAGAATGATCATTTGGCATTATCAATTGCCCCTCTATTTCTATCCCATCTCCTCTTATTTATAATGAGGAGTTTAGGGTTACAATTACATCATGGACCTAAGTTATTGGGCTTGGCCTGCAAATAATACATTACAACAGAAATACAGTTATATTTTGATATGTGACAACTCTGTAATCCTTTGCTAACTCTATTAGCGTGAATGTTGTGTGTTGAACGAACATGATCCTTTGCCTTGTGCTAACAGAGGTGGAATAACTTGTCTTGTGCGAGCAGAGGTAGAGGAATGCAGCTACGTGACCAAATCCCTTCTATTAGCGCTTGATAGTCTGCTTTGTACTCTGTGAGAACAAAAACCATTTTGCATTGCGTGAGAACAGGAACTATTTTGCAGTGCGTGGGAACAGGAAGGCAAAGTATTCTCTTCATCATCCCTTCATAATTACTATTTATTATTATTTTTTAAATGTCATAGATGTCCAAAAAATGGGTATAACATTTACCCCCCAAGTCAGTTTTCGTGCTTTGCGCAATTCTGACTTAGTTATGCGAACAATTTCCCCATTCATTTTTTATTATAAACTTATATGACATTTAAATAAAATATCATTTTCACGATCACTTCTCTAATCGTTTCCAAAGGCATTTTATTTGACAGCATCTTGTTGGACTTGTTTACTTTTACATTTCTTAACAGCAGTAGGCCCACTATTTTTACTAGAGCCTTAGGCCCAAACTTTGCAAACATGAAGCCCAAAGTTCTTGTTGTTCTCGTAGAAACTCATGGTAAGCCAGAGCAAGCAGCCGCCGAACCCCTTGTGCACTGATAAGATCCCGACGCCGTGAGAGGAAAGGTATTCTCAGCTTTCTGAAGTCACGCCGACGTCGTCGGAGAGGAAGAAGCGTTGCCGAGGAGCACCATCGTCTATCCGTTTGTGCTTCTGGTGAGTTCTAGATTTCATTTTGTAATTTTATTTTCACAAATCTGAATCTAAAGATAGTATTCTGACTAGGCCCTCGTCATTCAGCATCTTTGGAGCCCCAAGTTTGAGCTTGTTGAAGGTGTTTTGTAGTTTTGAACTCATTTTGTCGATTCTTCTTCTGATCGTTCTTTGAACAAAGTGTAGCTCCTAATTAGGCATGATGCTCTGTTTGTTCCCTTTAGTTATAGACTATGGCACATGAACAGATTCCCATCTTTTTGTGTTCTTAGCAAATAGCTTCACACAAGCCTGCTTTTCCATTAAAACACTACATAAACGAACATGAGTCTAGATGTATTATAAGTAATCAAATGCCTTTTGGACACCATATACATCTGAACAACATAATGATATTTGTCGTTTAGGCATGTTGCTGTCTCCACTTATTTTGGACTTTCCCATTTCCTTAATAATGCACTTGTCTACACAAGCAAACCAACAAATCCCCTTCTGTTCGTTTCTTAAACATTTTGCTATTGTTTCTTGCTTTTTTCATTTCAATGAATATGAATAAAGATGATTAACCATCTTCCATCTATCCGAATGAGTTGATTTCATTAGAGTAGAGACTTCAAATTCTTACTCATTTCTAGGTACACAATCGAACAGTTAGTCTCTGTTTGCTCCCCTCATAAGCAAGCCCCTTTTCTTCGATTCTATTCTCATCTGGTATGTGTATGTAGGCGTTGCGCGAACAAGAACGTAAGCAACTCCATGTTGCCTTATTCGAATAGGTCCTCATAGCGCATCTTTTATTCGTATCATTTATAGTATAGGCGGAAAAATAAGCTTTTCCTCCCAGGCTATATGTGAATAGGTTGCATCTTTGAATATGAGAACAGCCCCACCTAAGTCTCAGTCTAATCCAGATTTTATGAAAATAAAAAAATAATAAAAATAAAAATAAGATATTCTTGCTGGTCGGAATATCTTATTTAAATGACTTTATTATTTTTTTTATTTTGAAAAAATTATTTACCTTATTTAGAAGATTTTAAAATTAACCGTAATAGAAAATAATAAAAAAATATTATATCTAAGGGAGAAGAACAATTTCTATTAAACATAATGTATAAAGATAATGCTATGTTTTAAGATGATGACGTGACATACACTATCTTTCTAATTGACTATTTTTTTTCTTTCTAATTTGTGGTTATTTTTATCTTATATTATTCTAACTTTTAATATTTATTAATAATTTATATATAATCAATAATTTTAATTATTTCTAATAATGAGCAATATAAAAATAATTAACATTATCTTCGAAATATGGCCAACTGTATTCCGTTACATAATTTTATATTAATATTAATTCTCAAATATTCCAATTTTCAATATTTATTAAAATTCTATTTATATATATATATATAACTAGTAACATATATGATTACCCAATTTCACATCTCATTCATCATATAAAATTAGATATATAGGAGAGGTGTGGTCACTCCCCTCAATCAAGAAAATGACTCATTTTGTCCAATAAATTTTGACCTCTTTGGGGGATCTTGTTGAGTTGTGCGTAAGCATGTTCTCTTCTATTCTCTACTCAATATATAGCTTTATAATAGTCCTAATAATTAAAGCATTTTCATTATCAGAGACGTCACCCACCCACAACTTAAATAAACTCACAATTTATCTTTTCCAACTAATCCAATTAATGTGACTGATTATTGATCATAGACATTATTATTATTATTATTATTATTAAAAGATGTATTTTAGGGGTCCTAAAATATATATAGAGGTTAGTATCTATAAAAAGAAGAATGCCGTCAAAATCGTGCCCACAAAATTATCTACACACAAGGAAAGCCTCTCTCTCTCTCTCTCTCTCTTTTTCTTTCTTTCTTTCTTTGTCTCTCAATTCTTCATCGACCGACCCTAGCCTCCACTACTCTTCGAAATTGCATATTTTCACCATTAAACCACTCGTTCTTAATAGGATGCTGCCACTTTAGGGGGGTCGGAGAGAAAGAGGGAAGGGACTCCTAATTCATCCATAATACTACTCTTACCTATACCAAGGACTCCTTTTCCTCTTTCTTTCTTTTTTTTCTTCGAAAAAAAGAAACACAAAAAGGGTCTTCATTGGTTTCTATGAGGAAGGTTTGTCCGAATTTTGACAAAGAAAATGGGCTGGATACGGTGTTGGAGGTTCCTATCCCAGAAGAAATGTTCACCAGCATGGGTAGCAACGCCCTTCTAAGGTGGCAAAATCTACGGTCTTTGATGAAAGCACAATCCATTGAGAATATTAATAAGCTTCCATCTTGTAATATATCCCATCTCTCTTCTGGATCCAATAACGAGTTTATGGCTTTGCTTAAACTCGTTGGCTCTCCTCTTATTCCTCTTCAGCTCCAATCTAGCGACGCCCTAACTCGTCCCGTTAAAACTGGTTCCATTGTAAGCCTCACTAAATTAATGTCTTTATTCCTCAATATTATTATTATTCTTTTGGTATATATCTGTATGTTTCTTGACATGTCAATGTATTTACCATTGTTGACTAAGTATATATACATGACACATAATCCTTATGATTGATTGAGATCACGTATTGAATAAAATAATAAACAAATAATTAATTAATTAATGCAGGAAGCTTCGTCGGCAAAGTATATCGTGCAACAATATTTGGCAGCAACAGGGGGAGTAGGGGCATTGAACTCGATCAACAGCATGTACGCAGTGGGACAGGTGAAGATGACTGGGTCAGAAATGAAAGAAGGTGATGACAGTGTACGGATGAAAGGGAAGGGTGAGGTGGGTGGGTTTGTGCTTTGGCAAAAGAATCCTGACTTGTGGTACTTAGAACTCGTCGTTTCGGGCTTCAAAGTCAGTGCCGGCAGTGATGGCAAGCTCGCTTGGAATCAGTCTTCTTCTCAACCTTCTCATGCTAACAAAGGTCCCCCTAGACCACTCCGTCGCTTCTTCCAGGTATTATTATTGTTATATATATATATATATATATATATTCACTTATTACCAATTAATCATTCTATACTAAACTTGTTATTGCGAGTTAATTATTTTTGTGACATGATAATATATATATATATGTGTGTGTGTTTAGTTTACCATATTTTACTGATTGTGATGATTAATCGCCAATTTGTTGCTCTATGAATTTCCATCAAAACAAATTTGTTGCTCTATGAATAAACAACATGATGATGAGAGAAATGAGAATAAGCCTAATGATTTGTGACAGAACATGATGACTTGACTATTGCAATAGATAGAAAGTGGTTGCATATATAGTGACAACACACTCACCGTCACCCCCCATAGTGGAACCCCTCATGCATTTTTAGGGTACAAACTACATACATTGTTTTTGTCTTGGTTAGGTATTTCATGAATTAGGTGAGCAAAGCAATATCATGTCCTATAATAAATATACTAGTTAATAATTTTAAAGTCACCCTATTCTAAGTTTTTTGTTTTTGTTTTTGGTCACACACATTTAAGTACTTAATTAAGACCGAGTAGGAAAAAAAAAGCAGATTGATCGAACATTCTTTTCCTTAATTAACTCCGAAATTATATCTCATTAGGGATTGGACCCCAGGTGCATAGCCAGCTTGTTTCTTGATGCTGTATGTGTGGGAGAGAAAACCATTAACAACGATGATTGTTTCGTACTGAGGCTCGAGACGGCCCCAAACATACTCAGGGCCCAAAGCACGGCCCAAACTGAGATATCTCGCCATACAATGTGGGGATACTTCAGTCAACGCACTGGGCTCCTCATACAGTTTGAAGACACCAAACTAGTTCGAATGAAGCCCATTAAGGGAAACGACAGTGTATTTTGGGAAACGACAATGATATCGTCCATAGAGGACTACAGATACGAAGATGGCATTAACATAGCGCATAGTGGTAAAACCTCAGCCATGCTTTATAGGTATGGAGAAGCTCATAATCACAAGAGAAGGATTGAGGAAACATGGAAGATTGAAGAAATTGGCTTTAATATTTGTGGATTGTCCATGGATTGCTTTTTACCTCCTTCTGAACTGAAAAGAGAATAATGTGCGAGACAGTTAGTTTTTTTTTTTTTTCATTTACATTGTTATTCAAGGAGTACATGAAATGTAAATATATGTTTTAGGTAATTATTTTGTTTAAGAGGCTGTTTTTATTTTTATTTTTTGGGGTTTGGAGGTAATTTTGTACTTTGATATTGTGTACACCATTTTACAAGGTTAAAAAAGAAAAAAGAATGTAGATCATTAATTGAAAAAGTAAAAATACGATTGAGAAATGTAATTTGATCATACAAAACTTTCAAAAACATATAGGCCCTTGGTAGTGTATTCAAATACATTTTTATGATTTTGAAAACTTAAAATCTGTGGGTCCCACAAGAATATGTAATTGGCAGCTTGTTTTTGGAAACCAAATCCAAAACAATATCTGGATTTTGTGTTGTAAAATTGAAAACGAAAAAAATCATGTTTTCTAACTTATTTCCCAGAACTCTAAAAATAATATCTTCTCTCCTCCATTATCTCTCTCGGCAACACCCAAAGGAATAGAGCCCAACTCCATCTCACTTTGTATTATCCTATTTCTTTCTTTAAATTATTATTATTATTATTAATGCTGTTTTCCAAATGATTATTATATATTATTTGATTGAATATGGAATATATTATTATTGATTATAGGGATTTTTTTATTAATACGTATATAAAAAATTTATAGTTCATTTACACGGTAGATAAAGAATTAATTCAAAACTACATAAACTAAAGTTTTTTTATTAAAAATACGGCCTCTTGTAACCTTTAATCTATTCTTTATTTTCTTATGCTTTTACGGGAATAAGGTTTCAGCGCTAATTAATGAGCCTTGCCAGCGTCTCTTCCCACTTCTTTCACTTATTCTCTCTGTCCCTTTTTTGCTCATTTGCCTGTGCTTTCTTCTATGCTTTTTTGCATATTTTTATGCTACTTTAGTAGCTTCTTTTGTAGCTGCACAAATGTAGTTTTTGAAGTAGAAAGGATTAGGATATGAGAGCATTATTTTTTTATCAAATGACAACAACAACAACAATAATAATAATAATAATAATATCAAGTAGACTATTGATTTAAGCACGAGAGAGCTAAACTCTGTTTGAAGTGTGGCCAACAACACCTACACATTAGCACGCAAATGAAGTAATAAATATATGTGCCATCACTCAATTGGATCACTATATATATATATATATTGGTTTCCCATCTGCAAATATCATTTATTAATTAATCTATAGATTCTTCTTCACATACTATGGAAGAAGTGGATATGTTATGAAATATGTCATCATCTATATAAGTGGGTCATGATGCATACACCAGTAGTTTTGTTACTAGTTGCTTTTATCGACACATTTATTTGTAAGCATAATTTTTTTCAATATGTATATATATATATATAAATATATGTACATTCTCATCCATGGAAAGATCATTTTGCATAGAGATGAAAACAGTTTTCCATTAAAGTTCACCAAATGTAACGCCAAAACTCCCTGATTGTTTTCTGACATTACAAGGACTTACATGATAAAATATTGGCACAACAATTTGCCCAATGCAAGCTTAGGGCAAATATGTAGCTTAAAGCAACCTCAAATGCCATTAGGTTGAAGGAGTTACATTGAGCTTGCATTTGAAGCTGCAGAGGGTTACATGAGTTGGATAATGATGAAATTTACAAAAGAATTTTTTTAAATTTAATTTAGGTCGCATGGGGTTGCATTGGATTTGTATTTGAGGTTGTAGAGGGTTGCAAGAGTTGCATAATAATTAAATTAAGATATAAGTTTTAAGTTGCTATGAGTTGTATTTGGTTGCATGTGCTTACATTTGAGGTTGTAGTGTGTGTTATTTTAGATTGCATTGAACTTGCATTTGAAATTGCAATAGGTTGCATGAGTTATATAAAGAATGAAATTTACAAATGAATTTTTAAAGTTGTTTTAGGTTGCATGAGATTGCATTGAACTTGCATTTATGGTTGTATGAGTTGCATAAGGATGTAATTAACATATGAATTTTTAAGTTGACACGTGGTTGCATTCGTAATTCATTTGGATAACTCACATTAGGGGTTGCAGTGGGTTGCACTTGGACTAGCCATGTGTTGCTTTAGGTTGCATGTGGTTGCATTAGTAATTCATATGGATATAACTCACATTAGGAGTTGCAGTGGGTTGTACTTGGACTAGCCATGTGTTGCTTTAGGTTGCATGTGGTTGCATTCGTAATTCATTTGGATAACTCGCATTAGGAGTTGCAGTGGGTTGCACTTGGACTAGCCATGGGTTGCTTTAGGTTGCATGTGGTCGCATTCGTAATTCATATGGATAACTCATATTAGGAGTTGCAGTGAGTTGCAGTGGGTTGCACTTGGACTAGCCATGTGTTGCTTTAGGTTGGATGTGGTTGCATTCGTAATTTATTTGGATAACTCACATTAGGAGTTGCAATGGGTTGCACTTGGACTAGCCATGGGTTGCTTTAGGTTGCATGTGATTGCATTCGTAATTCATATGGATAACTCACATTAGGAGTTGCAGTGAGTTGCAATGGGTTGCACTTGGACTAGCCATGTGTTGCTTTAGGTTGCATGTGGTTGCATTCGTAATTCATTTGGATAACTCACATTAGGAGTTGCAGTAGGTTGCACTTGGACTAGCCATGAGTTGCTTTAGGTTGCATGTGGTTGCATTTGTAATTCATATGTATAACTCACATTAGGAGTTGCAGTGGGTTGCACTTGGACTAGCCATGGGTTGCTTTAGGTTCTATGTGGTTGCATTCGTAATTCATATTTATAACTCACATAAGGAGTTGCAGTTGGTTGCACTTGGACTAGACATGGGTTGCTTTAGGTTGCGTGTGGTTGCATTCATAATTCATATATATAACTCACATTAGGAGTTGTAGTGGGTTGCACTTGGACTAGCCATGGGTTGTTTTAGGTTGCATGTGGTTGCATTCTTAATTCATATGTATAATTCACATTAGCAGTTGCAGTGGGTTGCACTTGGACTAGCCATGGGTTGCTTTAGGTTTCATGTGGTTGCATTCGTAATTCATATGTATAACTCACATTAACAGTTGCACATTAACAGTTGCAGTGGGTTGCACTTGGACTAGCCATGGGTTGCTTAATACTTACAGACACTTAAAGACTATTTCCTTAATACTTACATATTTATAAACAAATTTATAATGTTTCTGCCGTATTTTTCTCTGTCACTCTCACTTGTTCTGTTTATATAATTTTCTTTCCACTCTTTGTTTATTTCATATGAACAAGATCTACTTGCAATTCCATTAATCTATTTTTGCAACTTTTGACGTTCTCAGACCCAACACTACAGCTCTCTCTTTTCTTCTTCTTTTTCTCTCCTTATAATAAATCCCCTCTTTGATCTGTTACTAGGCTACTACACTAAAACTTAAGTATGGATAAGTGGGAGAAAGAAACGAACCCATGAAGGAGAAGAACTCCATCTTTCTCTTCCTCTCTTCTAGACGTTATCTACCGTTCGATTGACGAATCAAAGGGTGGTGGTGATCACGAACAAGAGGAAGAGGAAGGTAGGAGTGGTTATGCTACTACTACTAGAGTAATTATGAAGAAGAAACAGAAATAAGAGAAGGAGAAAAACAATCTCAGGCGAGCTATGATGATCGAGAATTGGGTCGAGAAACAGAGCGTTCAAAGTTCTGCGCTTTCGACTTCGGCCTGGAGCTCTTCGGCCGACTCAAGCTCCGGTGCTCTGTGGTCTTCCTCTGAAACAGAGTCAACCCAAAAGTGAAGCAACCCATTTCTCCAGGGGTCGTATAGCGACCTTTATTAACTCCATTTTCAATTCGGGCAATGTTAAAAAGGCCAAAATTAAGTAAAAACTTAATACGAAAAAAGAAGGAAAAACTAATGAACAAAACAAAAAATTAAAAATATAAAATTAAGTAAGTAGTATTGATGATAAAAATTCTTTATAAAAGTGAGAAGCTTTTTTAGGGATAGTAAAAATGAAAAAAAAATGCAAAATGTAGTAACTGTGGTAATTTCCCTTGATTATATTATTAAGAATGATTCTACTGTATTTATTTGAAGTTGAAATATTTTGTTTCAATGGATTTTGGATTTGGGTTAGGGTCGGAAGACAAACTATGAGTGGTTTTATTCTAAAACCCACAACAAATTTTGAGGGCATTGTTTTCTAGTTTATGATGTCTGCTATATATATTATTTTAAATAATTTCAGGATATTTGTGTTTTAGACTATTTTTATTTAATTGCTAAAAATAATGCTAAATTTGGCATAAAAAGTAGCAAATTCGATGCAATATTTTTTGTGCATAATATTATTTAAAATGCTATTTGAAATGAAAGTACAGATCACAAATGGTTAATTAAAATTTTAAATGAATTCATTAAAAAAATTCTCATTAGCAATTAGATATTAAAAATATCTTAGGATAATATGTTAATTAAATATATGTATTTAATTGTTATGCTAAATTTAACACATTAAAATTATTAGAATATCAATATGTTTCAAATCATAATTTTTAAAGGAGATTTTTTCAAAAATATACTTTTTTTTACTTTTTTTCCGATCTCTGATTTTTTTTTTTCAAAAATACTACTTTGAGTTTTCGGAAAATACGTTTTTAAAGTTTTATATTTACAAAAATACGACGTCAATGAAACAACTAAAAAACAACAACTAAATATTGATTCTATTTTTTTTAAAATCAAAATATATCTTAAAATAACTAAACAACAAATTGACAACAACAAAACAACTATAAATAAACTTAAACAACTAAAAACTAACATGAAAACAACTATACATAAAATCTAAACAACACAAAAACAATAATAAGACAACAACTAAACAAACTCACTGTTTACTACACACATTTAATCCGAAAAGAAACAAACTAATGAAGGGTAAAATTGTCAATTCAAAAAGAGCTCGAAAAACTTTCAAGTTTCATCCAATCTCCTTTGACATTGAAAAGTTAGCTTTCTCATACACCCATGAATATCTCTATAGAATATCTTTTGCTCTTTCTCAATTAATGAACCACATAGATAAATATTCATGGAATCAATTAATTTTCCGAGAAAGTGATTTTCTAGCTACCCATACACTTCAAAGAAAAAAGTTGCCAAAGCCACCACTTCCCACCATTGTTTTTCTTCTTTCCTTGATCTTTCTTGTAATGATCTCGAATGCCAATCTTACTCAAAATTTTGAAACGTACGAAACCCATGTCTAGTTAAGTGATTACAGTTCAAAATTACAGAGACACAGAAGAACAAGTTATTATTCCTTAGATGGGTCTTCCGAGATTTCCGAGCCTCGGAAGCGTGTTCAGAGTTCAGTCCCATCTGAAACGACGAGGCAAATTGAGGAACTGGTCTCGACCAAGGTCTTAATGGAAGCAAATACAACAATCTTCAGCAAGAACAATACGTTTCAGCTTGGGTTTTTCACTCCGGATGGGAGTCGGCACTATCTGGGTATTTGTTATCGTTTAATTTCATCGCCGACCTACATTTGGGTTGCAAACTGAGAGAGACCCATTAAGAATATATCGACTTCGACCTTGGAAATCACTGAGACTGGACGATTGGCGGTCAAGGATTCCGTTAGTTCGATCGTGTGGCAGAGCACGAATCTCGAAATTGGGACATCCCTCAATCTCTTGGAGAATGGTAACCTGGTTTTTCTCACCAGCAATTTGGTAAAATAAAATCAAATTGATCTAAATCTGGTTGACTGTAATCTCGAGGGACCAAAGTTGTTCGAATTTTGCTGGCGTTGTCGGCATAAGCAAGATCCGAGAACTCCATTTGAGCATACCATGATGACTGGGTGCACTGTAAAAGTGGAAACAAATTAATTCAAACCGTATAAAAGAAAAAAAAAAACTCCGTTTACCCGTAAATTTGTAATTTTTTTTATTAATCTAGTATTTTGGTAAATTCTCTTTTTAAAACTACAATAAAAATATATAGGGAAATTATATTTTCACACAAAAATATATATAGGCACCCATTAATTGAAAAAAAAATTAATTTTTAACACTTTTTCTCAATATTTTTTTTACATTTTTTAATTTTTTTGTTAATTTCAATAATTTTATTTTGTCTTGGTTTCATAAATTTTTTAGAAAAAAACTCTACTTTAACAAGTTTTTATATTTTTTGTGTTTTAATTTTTATTTCATTTAAATATTTAAAATATATATTATTTATGTGTATTTTTTAGAGTGTGAAAAAGAAAAAAAAATGTGAACATAAGTTAAAAAAATGAGTAATGATATGTGCACCCAAAATATACACTAAAACATTGCACACAGTGATGTGACCGTTTAATATAGCCAATCACATTTATTAAAACTGAGCCCACTGTTTTAAAAAGCAGTGACACGTCACTATGTGTAATGTTTGGGTGCATATTTTGGGCGCACATATCATTACTCTAAAAAATTATACATTATGTATTATTTTTTAATAAAAATAGGGTGGTTAAATTTTGGAGTACAAATATAATATTCTTATATTTTATAATAGTTATATCGACGCCCTAATTTTTATAAGTACACTCCAAAATTAAAAAAAAAAGTTTAAATACATTTTTATCCTTGTATAAAATAACTAAAATATACAATTTTAAAATTAATTTTATTTTTAATAAGTACATCCTCACTCGTGAAATTCAACCGTTGGTTAAAATTGAGTATCTTTAAACCCTAAAACAAAGATAAATTTCATCAATAGAACAATACAATATTGAGAATTCATCCATGGAATAATTATCCAATACAAAAGTAAGTTTACCATATAAATATATGTTAGGGAATTCAGCTTCCTCACACCAGCTTCATTTGGAAACACAAAAGCAACAAACCAATAGACACAATATACACAAATTTCTATAAAAAAATCAGCAAGAAAAACAATAAAATGAACACCAAGAATTATAGAGGTTCAGCCCAAATAACTTGAGCCTACATCATCTTTGAACTCCCCTTGGGATGTTCTTCTCTGCACTATGAAACAGCTATGAAGATTACAACTTGTCACCACTAGAGAACTTCTACACTTGATGGATTACAATGCCTTGAACCCAAGCAAAACCCCAAGTACACTTGACCATGTACAAAGAAATCTCTCACCCAAGACCCAAGTGTTTCTCTCTCAAGCTCTCTCTCTTTCTCTCTCTGAAATAGCTCCTATTTTTACAAAATGAAATCTGTTCTCATCTCTCTCTTAACAACTGAGATAATAAGACTTATTTATAGGGGGTTTTTGTAATATCCAACATTTTCATAATACATTTATTTATTATAAATCAAAGTTTTAATACATAAAATGTACAACTTTACAAATTTAAGAAATAGTAATGGAAAAATAGTGTTTAAAATATGATTTTATGTTTTTAATGAGATTAAAGAAAGAGAAACTTGAGTAGTCAAGTATTGGACCCAAATGTCATATAATTTTAATTGGGGATTTTTATAAAATTAAGAAAGTTTGGCTAAAGGGCTTATTTGAAAAGAATTTTAGTATTTTGGGTCCAAGTGTAATTTTTAAAAATAAATAAATAAATAAAATAAAATAAAATAAAAGGCTTCAGCCTTTCATTTTACCCGAGCCCCTCTCTCTCTCTCCTCAGAAAACCCCTCTCTCTCTCTCTCTCTCTCTCTCTCTCTCTCTCTCTCTCTCTCTCTCCTCTACGTATCACTGTTGCCGACGACGCAGGAGTACTTTCCGGCCACCATTTTTAGCCACGCGCCGGACCGTTGGATTCAGAGGCCTCCGAACTATCGACCCACGCGGGAATCTAGAGCTCACTCGCCGATTAAACGCCTCAACCACTCGATTTAAGTTCGGCCACCCCGCGACTTTAAAGTTGCGATTCGGCCACCTCGGGCATCCGTTTGCCGATCCGTCACCACCATCGTGTTCCTCGTGTTGTGGGCTTCAAAACCCAATAACTTGTTCCTACATCTACCATAGTTGGGTGGTGGGCCCACCACGAGCCACCGCGATCCACCGTAGATCGACGGTCGAAACTTAGTGTTCGAGGTTCCGAAGTACGTTTTGAGTCTCAGAAAATCATCGTTTGACTTATTGTGGAACCCGATCATTTTGGTATAATTTCTTTAACCTATATATTGTGATTTAATTGTGATTGATTAGAGTAATTGTTATTATGTGTATTTATAGTATATAATTATATATTATTGATATATGGAATATTTTCTGTAATTTACTGGCTGTCTGGGATTATATATATTTTTGATACAGGTTTTGATTTTGGAATTGTCCACTTTATAGCCGTTGTGCTGTCTAATTTTCTAGAAAATATTAGATATTAAATAAAGTATAAAAATACATATTTAATTGATTTTATATTAATATGGAAATTATTATGATTAAGTAATTTTAATTATTATTGTTATTATTTTGTTAAGTAAATCAAGAATACAGATTCATATATATATATATATATATATATATGAAAAGTATGATTTATAGTAAACCTATTATCTAACCATTATTATTGTATATTAATATTTGAATATTAAAATAATATCAAATATTAGTTTCTTACAGTTATTGATATTTGTAAGACCAGTGAAGTTTGGAGAAAGTATATTTATTATATCACTGGAATTGATATTATGACTAATTAATAATAATATAAATATTTATATTTATATTATTATCATTATATTGATTATTACAACTTTATGTTAAAAATATGATTTCTTTTATAAAATGACTATTTGAATATATACATCCATATACGTATTGCTATTGAAGTATTTTGTTATTAATATCGAAATAAGTTTAATTATAGACGATAATTATTATTTTTGTTGGGATTATTATTATTATTATCATAAGGGTACATTATCTTATGAGCAAGGTTTAAAGCATGGTTTTATATGAAGAGTTATTTGCATTACGTTGATAATAATTTATTATTATCATTTATATAGTTTCTGGTATTATTAATATACACTATCAATAGTGTATATTTATGATTTTGATAGAATTTAATAAATGATGTGCCTTGAATAGGATTTGTATGGATTTGATTGATTGACTCTTGGTGAGGAATTTTAAAATAAGCTAAGGACCTAAGGTAAGTAAATCTCACCTTTTGTGCTTAAGTGTAAGATGCATGACTACATTGATTGTGTACATCTGATGAGTTAAGTATGGTATGATGATGATGCATATGATAAGTATGTGAAGAATGGTTATATGAACACCATAAGGGTGTTGTGTGATATGTAATTGATGAATTCTGTGATATGTGAAAGATGTCTTACTTGGTTAAGAATGATATGAATTATGTGCAAGTATGTGTTCTTATGTTGATGGATATGTGGATTACTCTATGTTCATGATTTGTTATATGTTATGATATATGAAGCGTTTAAGTTTTTAGGCTGGAAACCTTAGACCTGAGCCATAGCTCTACGTTAAGGTATAACAACGCCACCAACCCAAAGCTTCATGTATTATGACTAAAGATGTTTTGAGTTATATGAGATGTGATACAATGCCTTGATTGAATACCATCAACATGAATCATGAACATGAACATTGGCATTTCAGCATCAGCATGTATGCATGGCATGTACAGTTATGTGATACATTATTATGTGATATAAGACCATGCATATGAATATGAAAAAAGTTATGAAATGCCTTGAAAAGTTTTATGTAAAGTTAAACATTTTAATGACACAAGGCTTAAGCAAAGTGATAATAAGATGTTAAAAAGGGTGCCACTGTTTCGATGAAGCAATCAAGTAAGTTCAGTAAAGAAGACGGAAGTCTATAAGACTTATAGTGGCTGCCCACTAGTGTGGGCTAGGTCAGAGTTGACCATTCAGATATGTTTGCCATGTTTCCGTCTTTCTCCTCCATATGTGTAATAAGTATGGCAGCTATGGCAACGATGAAATGAGTGTTATGATGAGCCTAGCTGAGATGATGGCTAGCCGGAGGAGAACCCATGGGATTCTATATGATATGTGTAACAAGCCCTGCAGGCATTGGCTGAATCAAACAGTGTGCACAAGTGATATTGGGCCCATAAAAATGTGAAACTAAAAGAAAGAGCATAAAAGTAAAGTTTGAAAGTGCATGAGCAATAAATGAAATTCATAAGTATATAAGTCAGCATATTAGTATATGTGCACTACAAACTCACGACATTCATGTGTATGTGTATGCATGAGATTTGCTTACTGAGCGTTAGCTCATTATGTTATTTTCCAACATTTTTCCAGGTGTGGCTTTAGCTGTTGAGCAACTTGTGGAGCACGGACTCAGTAGCAATGCAATAATGGTTTAGAGTTTTCATATGGCTGCCTTAAATTTAAAGTATTCATGCGTGTAATAATTTCTACTAATAAGTTTATATAAAAGTTTTAAATTTTTCTGTATTTCTTCGTATCATTTTATTTAATTCTTTTGGTCAAGTGCCTTACATACTCGTAAACCCTAGAATTACGAGTATGTGGCAGACGTACCCTACCTTAGGGACGTTACAAATGGTATCAGAGCTTTGAGTTTGTAGATGTCGTGTACTCATTATGTTATTAGATTTTGGGATCTGAAATGCTACTGAGTTCCGCCACAAGACAAGCCACACGTTAATGGTTAGTATAATTTATCCATATTTTAGTTAATGTATGTTAATGATGTTGTATAATTGTATTAGAAACTCATTGTGTGTTTGAGTTTCCATGATATAAGTATGAGTTTGGATTAAATGAATATTCTCATGCACGGTAGAGAAATTGAAGTTTGTTATTTATCTGAATGCATGCCTTTATTATTGATGTGATAAATAATTGATGATTTATCGATGTCGATGTTTGGATTGTTAATTGATATTCTCAAGCTTTGAAAGTGATCTATCAGTTCAGTTAGTGTGTTAAGGGTTAATATGTCAGGTTAGTGTTTTGGAGAGCAAAGTTTTAGGTTGTTGCTGAGAGCACACACGATAAGAGACTTTAGTGAAACAGTAGTAATATATAGATAAAAAAAAAAAAAAAAAAATACATAATCTATTAAGGATTGGGGTTTTGGACACGTTCTACCTCGTCAATCAACTTTTGTTGTTCAACTCTAAGGGTCTCCCCAGTAGTTTGCAGTGTCTGAAATTTTTCCTTCATATCGACTGAGTAGTTAGCAAGAAGTGTAGTTAAAGTCCCATTCTCCTTAACCAACTTCTCCTTCTCTCGAGTCAATGCCTTGTTGGCATTTCTAATGGTTATCATCTCTTGTTTTTGTGTTTCTATATACCTTTTCAAGTGGTCAACCTCTTGTTCTCTTGCAAGAACCCGTTGGCCTAGGTTTGAGACCGATGCTGCCGCCTGAGTGGTAAGAACTAAGGAATCTTTTACAGCTTGTAGGTCTGACCTATGGGATAAAATTATTTGGTCTTTAGGGGTGAGTATGCTTTGACCTATACTAATGGCCACCTTTTTATCGAGCATAGCTGAATCCTCCACTGTGACAAGGCCAGTATCAGAATAAAATTTGGGAAGCCAAACTCTGGGAAATTGAGTATTTCGTTCTGGGATGTGTACTGTAGGATACACCATTAGCTGTGGTAGGGGTGCAGAAATTTGTGGTGAAGATTCGATAGTGGGAAGATTTGGCTCAGGTAAAGCTAAAGTTAGGTCTAAGTTCAGCTGAGATGATGAGGATGCCATGGGTTGCTTAGCTTGAGTAATGGACGGAAGTAATAATGATTTGGTTTTCAAAAGCTTGAGATTGATTGTGTTTTAGTGTGTATGTGATGAATTTTATTTATAGAAAAATTTGTTGAACTGTTGGGTCATTGGATCCTTGAATTTGTTTGTTTTCAAGATAGATATCACAGATTTTATCTTGTTCAATGTGTTACGCTATCCTCTCTGATGATGAAAGTCAAACTTATTAGATGTTGTCGACATGGAAATCACTTCTATTGATTTTGCGATCCTGATTTGAACATGGAAACAATTTGTAAATTGTTGAATGAATCGAGGTGATAAATGTTATTTACTGAATTACTCTGTAGTGTGAATTACTTTCGGCGATTAAATTATAGTATATTAGCTGTTTTATCCCGAAAGTAAGATAATGTATTACTTGTGTGAAGTGATGACTGAGTATTATTGGTATAGGTGTTGAAATGAGACATGTCTAACTTATTAGACATGTGAGAATTATTCGTTTTCGTAGATGAAGTGGTGGATTGGTCAGTCAAGACTTATCCCATGTTTTATTCAATGAAGGGATACTAAGCTAAGTGTGTGAATTTCCGAGTGGCCACGGTTATTTGCATTCTAGCATAGTATCAATATGCCCTTTATTATTTTATACATTTGGAAACAATTTTGATTTTTAAATGTTTTCTTAGAGAAAGAATGAGAGTCAGGCTTTTCTGAACTGGTACCTAATGAATGGCCTATCTCACTATTTCTCATTCAGGGCAAGAAGTCGGTTTTGACAACGAAAGGGTTTCACAGAGACTTGGTTTTAAAGAATAATCTTCATCGGCTATATAATTGTTTTCTAGTTATCCAATTTTTTTTTTATGCCGAAAAACTTTCTATTGAACAAACTTGTTGCTCAATTTAGCATCTATTATCAAGGTATAACCAGTCAATTGCATCTGCTTAAAAAAAAAAAAAAAAAAAAAAAAAAATTTGACTGTAAGACATGAAGATCAAGGATGTTTTCATGATGATGGTCATTTTCTCTTCTTACGTTATGTGGTTTGTGTTCAAAAGTATGGATGATGAGGATTCGTTTGTATTTTCGTATACATTCATTGTAATTTATACTATTGTTATAGCTTATTTCCTTTCTATCTATATTGTAGTCCTCATGTGAGGTGTTTACACATCCTCGCCTTTTTATATATGATAAGGATTACAAGAAATCAGGAATAAGTTTTGTTTTCGGGGTGAAAGTAAGTGTTGTGTATAAAATCTTATGCTGTGAAATGTTGTTCTGTTTATTTGTAATGGTAGTTCTTGTCTCCGATTATCAAATTTTAGTTTGAAATTTCGAGGACGAAATTATTTTAACGGGGGAAGGATTGTAATATCCAACATTTTCATAATACATTTATTTATTATAAATCAAAGTTTTAATACATAAAATGTACAACTTTACAAATTTAAGAAATAGTAATGGAAAAATAGTGTTTAAAATATGATTTTATGTTTTTAATGAGATTAAAGAAAGAGAAACTTGAGTAGTCAAGTATTGGACCCAAATGTCATATAATTTTAATTGGGGATTTTTATAAAATTAAGAAAGTTTGGCTAAAGGGCTTATTTGAAAAGAATTTTAGTATTTTGGGTCCAAGTGTAATTTTTAAAAATAAATAAATAAATAAATAAATAAAATAAAATAAAATAAAAGGCTTCAGCCTTTCATTTTACCCGAGCCCCTCTCTCTCTCTCCTCAGAAAACCCTCTCTCTCTCTCTCTCTCTCTCTCTCTCTCTCTCTCTCTCTCTCTCTCTCTCCTCTACGTATCACTGTTGCCGACGACGCAGGAGTACTTTCCGGCCACCATTTTTAGCCACGCGCCGGACCGTTGGATTCAGAGGCCTCCGAACTATCGACCCACGCGGGAATCTAGAGCTCACTCGCCGATTAAACGCCTCAACCACTCGATTTAAGTTCGGCCACCCCGCGACTTTAAAGTTGCGATTCGGCCACCTCGGGCATCCGTTTGCCGATCCGTCACCACCATCGTGTTCCTCGTGTTGTGGGCTTCAAAACCCAATAACTTGTTCCTACATCTACCATAGTTGGGTGGTGGGCCCACCACGAGCCACCGCGATCCACCGTAGATCGACGGTCGAAACTTAGTGTTCGAGGTTCCGAAGTACGTTTTGAGTCTCAGAAAATCATCGTTTGACTTATTGTGGAACCCGATCATTTTGGTATAATTTCTTTAACCTATATATTGTGATTTAATTGTGATTGATTAGAGTAATTGTTATTATGTGTATTTATAGTATATAATTATATATTATTGATATATGGAATATTTTCTGTAATTTACTGGCTGTCTGGGATTATATATATTTTTGATACAGGTTTTGATTTTGGAATTGTCCACTTTATAGCCGTTGTGCTGTCTAATTTTCTAGAAAATATTAGATATTAAATAAAGTATAAAAATACATATTTAATTGATTTTATATTAATATGGAAATTATTATGATTAAGTAATTTTAATTATTATTGTTATTATTTTGTTAAGTAAATCAAGAATACAGATTCATATATATATATATATATATATGAAAAGTATGATTTATAGTAAACCTATTATCTAACCATTATTATTGTATATTAATATTTGAATATTAAAATAATATCAAATATTAGTTTCTTACAGTTATTGATATTTGTAAGACCAGTGAAGTTTGGAGAAAGTATATTTATTATATCACTGGAATTGATATTATGACTAATTAATAATAATATAAATATTTATATTTATATTATTATCATTATATTGATTATTACAACTTTATGTTAAAAATATGATTTCTTTTATAAAATGACTATTTGAATATATACATCCATATACGTATTGCTATTGAAGTATTTTGTTATTAATATCGAAATAAGTTTAATTATAGACGATAATTATTATTTTTGTTGGGATTATTATTATTATTATCATAAGGGTACATTATCTTATGAGCAAGGTTTAAAGCATGGTTTTATATGAAGAGTTATTTGCATTACGTTGATAATAATTTATTATTATCATTTATATAGTTTCTGGTATTATTAATATACACTATCAATAGTGTATATTTATGATTTTGATAGAATTTAATAAATGATGTGCCTTGAATAGGATTTGTATGGATTTGATTGATTGACTCTTGGTGAGGAATTTTAAAATAAGCTAAGGACCTAAGGTAAGTAAATCTCACCTTTTGTGCTTAAGTGTAAGATGCATGACTACATTGATTGTGTACATCTGATGAGTTAAGTATGGTATGATGATGATGCATATGATAAGTATGTGAAGAATGGTTATATGAACACCATAAGGGTGTTGTGTGATATGTAATTGATGAATTCTGTGATATGTGAAAGATGTCTTACTTGGTTAAGAATGATATGAATTATGTGCAAGTATGTGTTCTTATGTTGATGGATATGTGGATTACTCTATGTTCATGATTTGTTATATGTTATGATATATGAAGCGTTTAAGTTTTTAGGCTGGAAACCTTAGACCTGAGCCATAGCTCTACGTTAAGGTATAACAACGCCACCAACCCAAAGCTTCATGTATTATGACTAAAGATGTTTTGAGTTATATGAGATGTGATACAATGCCTTGATTGAATACCATCAACATGAATCATGAACATGAACATTGGCATTTCAGCATCAGCATGTATGCATGGCATGTACAGTTATGTGATACATTATTATGTGATATAAGACCATGCATATGAATATGAAAAAAGTTATGAAATGCCTTGAAAAGTTTTATGTAAAGTTAAACATTTTAATGACACAAGGCTTAAGCAAAGTGATAATAAGATGTTAAAAAGGGTGCCACTGTTTCGATGAAGCAATCAAGTAAGTTCAGTAAAGAAGACGGAAGTCTATAAGACTTATAGTGGCTGCCCACTAGTGTGGGCTAGGTCAGAGTTGACCATTCAGATATGTTTGCCATGTTTCCGTCTTTCTCCTCCATATGTGTAATAAGTATGGCAGCTATGGCAACGATGAAATGAGTGTTATGATGAGCCTAGCTGAGATGATGGCTAGCCGGAGGAGAACCCATGGGATTCTATATGATATGTGTAACAAGCCCTGCAGGCATTGGCTGAATCAAACAGTGTGCACAAGTGATATTGGGCCCATAAAAATGTGAAACTAAAAGAAAGAGCATAAAAGTAAAGTTTGAAAGTGCATGAGCAATAAATGAAATTCATAAGTATATAAGTCAGCATATTAGTATATGTGCACTACAAACTCACGACATTCATGTGTATGTGTATGCATGAGATTTGCTTACTGAGCGTTAGCTCATTATGTTATTTTCCAACATTTTTCCAGGTGTGGCTTTAGCTGTTGAGCAACTTGTGGAGCACGGACTCAGTAGCAATGCAATAATGGTTTAGAGTTTTCATATGGCTGCCTTAAATTTAAAGTATTCATACGTGTAATAATTTCTACTAATAAGTTTATATAAAAGTTTTAAATTTTTCTGTATTTCTTCGTATCATTTTATTTAATTCTTTTGGTCAAGTGCCTTACATACTCGTAAACCCTAGAATTACGAGTATGTGGCAGACGTACCCTACCTTAGGGACGTTACAGTTTTACAACTGTTATCTAACTTAAAAAAAAAATACCAGAAATAAACGCAGACTCATCTGGCGAAACGGTAGACAAGACTGGAAGAAAAACGTAACTTTGCTGATGTGTATTGATGTTTAATGCACACCAAAAATTCTAACAATATATATTTAATTATTTTATTAAATCTTAATAATTGTGTTATTGTCATGTAATTTTATTTATTTCTTTTTAAGGTTATTAGCCGCTAAAGTCTTTGTTCTTTTACAAGTGTAACATTTAAGTTTTTTATTTTCACTACAACAAAATAGACATTTAATGGCTATATGGGGGAGACATTATAGACATTTTAATGTCTCCCCCTAGGGGAGACGTTGTTGCAGGAGCCATCTAAAGTAGCCCTATGACGTCTCCCATGGGGAGACTTTGTAGATATCCAACGTCTCCCCCTGGGAGACAGTAGTCGTAACATAGACCTAGACGTAACATCAAAGCTCTAAGGAAGGAGAAGAAAAATAAACTAGTAGAAAATAAACGACCAGTAGTTAAGAAGTTTACCTCCTCGAGTGAGGGCCAGGTTATCGGCGACCAAGTCCGTCGTAAGGAAATACTCCTGGAAGTACTTCCTTGCATTGGATTTGTAGGTGATGTAGCTCAGAAAGGTACGAGCAGACTCTTGGTGGTAGAAATGGAAGAACCCCATGTTGTTGTGGTTGGGGTTGGAATTGAGATCGAACAAGTAGTTGATCTCGTGCGGTGTAGGCACAAGCCATTTTTTATGGTTGTAAAGGATATAGAGTGTTGATAGCACTTGTTATCCAAAAAACTGGCATAGATGATGTGGCAAGTGATTCCTGGACACGTGGCTGACATTTGGAGAAACTCTGCTAGGATATCGACCAGAAGGCACATTATAAGCAGTAGGCGACCTAGTTTTACCAGCGACCAGTCTGGTCGATGGTTCCGCATGCAACATGATGTTCCAATAAAGATCTTTGTAAATCCCGAAATTGACTCACACAATCTCTTGAGTATCCGATTATTTAGGAGAGAATATCTGTAACAAACTCATGTAATCCCCCTTGAGCCTATAAATAGAGAAAGATAGCTCAAGGAAGGGACTTTTGGCTTTTGAATTATTTGAGACTAGACTAACTATATCTGAGATATTTTATTGTTATTCAGAGGTTAGTGAAACTCATTGAACCCTAGTTCTTTAATCACTCCTTTGATTCTCACATCAATAACAATCTAAGTGAACGTAGGTTATTACCAGATCCTGGGGCCGAACCACTATACAAATATCGTGTTCTTATTATTTTTGTCATCACGTTCTTTTCAACGCATTCATCTACATCAAGCATATTTTGACTCCGTGTCAGTTGCCCAAAATCAGGGTCAACATTCTGGTGCTTTCGTTGAGATCTTGGTATATCATCTTTGAAAAAACCAATGGCGAAAACTGCAAGGAAAACTGGACAGGCGGCCACCACTGCACCGTCAAACCCGCCTCCTCCTCCTCCTGCAAGCGTAGTTGAGGATAAGCCACATTTGGACTTTGAGGAGGAAGAAATGGATGACGCGACACTGAAGAGTACTCTGGGGGCGTTGCATGAAGAGCTGGCCAATCTGAAGGCCAGCCAAGAAAGTACTACCGAAATCATGGCGCAGCAGCAGCAGGAGATTGAACGGCAGCGCGTGGAGTTAAGCGAAAGGAAGGCGGAGATGGATCGCCTCCAGAGCGAAGCCATGGTAGCCCTCGAGGCAGCCTTACAATTGGCTAGAAATCAGGTTGCACCTGTCTCGCAGCCTGATCAACCAGCAAATGGGCCACCCCAAAGGGGTCCCGATCCAAGTCCGTCTATCCAACCCTCGAGCCCGCAAAGGCCCGAGCAGCCTCAGGTGCCTCATGACGATGCCCCACAGGACCCTGAGGCACGACCTCTATCCCAAGCTGGTCGCGGCAATCCCCCGCGTCAGAGGCAGAATAGGACCGAGCATCAGCCTCGCAGTCCTAGACGCCATAGGGGCGACGAGCCGAATCTACCGAACAGAGGTCAGTATCCTCCTGGTAACAGGAGGAACTCGGAGTTAGGCTCTGCGGTCCGGGGTCCCCCATGGCATGATAGTGCACGGGGACACAACGACCAACGCAGGCCACCCTCTAACGCTCGGGACGCTTCAGCCAGGGATGGAAATCGAGGGAACAGTCGATCCCACCATAGCCAATCAATATTCAGAGATGGCCATGGATATAATGAGGCCGACTCAGGCAAGGGAAATGCCGGTCGGAGGAATGAAGAAAGAGGTGGAGGCAGGAGCCAGATACCTCAAGATGACCAACCCAATAGACGGGACGCTGGGGGGCAACCCAGGCAAAATAATGTCTTCAACCGGTTTGGGGGTAGCAAGCAGCGGAGAAGAGACGAGGATTTGAGAGATTTACTCAACGATCTCCGCGAGCGACATGGCGAGAACGTCCCCCCCACCACAAAGGCCACAGCGATTCCTGTCGATGTACAAGCCCAGATAGATGCCCTCAACCAGGCAGTACAACAGCTGGTCGGGGGAAGAACATCTCATATCGACCACGACAGGAGGAAAGGCACTCCTTTCATCCAGAGGATAGCTATGGCAGAGACTCCTAGCAAGTTTAAAATGCCTACGCTTCCGAACTTTGATGGGTACGGAGACCCAGTATCTCACGTCAATAAGTTTGAGATACAAATGGACATTCAGAAAGTGTCTGAAGACGCTCGGTGCAGGATCTTCCCTGTAACACTTTCTGATGCCGCCCAGGAGTGGTTTTTTAAGTTCCCTCCTGCAAGCATAGTTTCTTGGGAGATGTTTGTAAGGGAGTTTTACGAACAGTTCTATGCAGGTCGTGTGCATCCGACCGAAGCAAACCCGCTGGTTGAAATTCGCCAGCAGGATGGAGAATCACTGAAGGACTACATCCAGCGCTTTATGCGAGCAGCAGCTGGAGAAAAAACAGTGGGGGACGAAGGCAAAATGATGGCCATAACCGCAGGGGTTAGGCGTCGCTCCCCCCTATGGAAGAGCCTTCGCAAAGATGGAGTTAGAACTACCTAGGAATTCTTGGACCGGGCTGATCGATACATCAAGCTCGAAGACGCCATTGCCGACGATGGAAAGCCCTCGGGCAAGGATAAGAAGGTATCCGAGACAGCCAAAGCTGCCAATGGCTCTAAACCTAATGGCAACAGCAAAGGCAACGGGAACGGCAATGGCAATGGCAAGAATGGTGGAAAACGACCACACAATGAGCCTTCCACCTCCGACAACAAACGAGCCAAGGGTAATCGTTATGAACCTCAGTTCACTAACTACACTGCCCTAGTCGAGTCTCGGGGAGAGGTTTATCAGGCCACGAGTTCCAGTGTGCCTTATAAGAAGCCTGCCCCCATTCGAAAGGATATTTCGAAAATAGACACCACAAAGTTCTGTCGTTATCATAACGACTACGGACATGACACCAACGAATGCAACCAGTTAAAAGATGAAATCGAGTTCCTTATTAGACAAGGACACTTGAGAAGATACGTACGGGCCTCGTGAAATTCCCAACGAGAAGCTCTGGGTAGCAATGAGCAGGCGCCCACGCGCCAACGCTCGCCACCTTTGCAGCCTGCCCCCGTGACTGGCGCACTATTAACCATTTGTGGAGGCCCGCACCTCGCGGGAAATAGTGGAAAGGTCAGGGAACGATACGCTCGGACTCTGCGCCACGACCAGGACATCGAGATGATGACTGTGGAGGACCGTGCGCCAAAAAAGGCTCGATCAGAAGAGGGTGAGATAACCTTCTCTGATAGCGATGCAAAGCATGTCCGGTTCCCACATTCTGATCCATTGGTCGTGGATATCCAAATGACCAACATGATGGTGAAGAGAGTGCTGGTCGATACAGGAAGTTCAGTGAATATCCTATATAAGTCTTCGCTGGAACGCATGAAACTGTCCGTTAAGGACCTGGAGCCTTGCAACCAAACAATATACGGCTTCTCTGGTGAGGGACTCGCCCCCACCGGATCGATTAGACTGCCAGTGACGACAGGTACAACGCCTGCTACCAGGACATTACTCGCTACTTTTGTAGTAGTCGATTGTCCTTCGGCATACAATGCCGTCATTGGAAGGCCTATACTGGTTGATCTACAGGCCGTCATCTCTATGTGGCACTTGGCCATGAAGTTCCCGACAGACGCAGGGGTAGGACACGTGTTGGGAAACTAGAGGGAAGCCAGGGAGTGCTATAACGCATAAGTCACGAAGGCGAAAAAGGGAACACCAAAGAGCACTACCTCAGATAGGTTGCAGATGGCAATTGATACACAAGCCCAATCCGGTGATGAGGTCACCAAATAGGGTGTTTCCCAAAGTTAGGATAGAGATCTAGATCCTCGCTTTGGGGATTTTGAAGAGAATGTTGGACCCGTCAAGGACCTGGAAGAGGTCCAACTTGACGAAAAAGACCCGACTAAAGTCATAAAGGTCGGGAAAAACCTAAAACCAACCACGAAGCACGCACTGGTGGAATTTTTGCTGAAGAACCAGGAAGTCTTCGCCTGGTCGCATAAAGACATGGTTGGGATAGACCCTGCAGTTATCAGCCATGTCCTGAATATGGATAAGACTTTTCTTCCCGTGCAGCAGAAAAGAAGGCTACTTGATAAAGATCGATCGAGAGCCTTAAAAGAAGAAGTCGAAAGATTGAAGGAGAATGGGTTCATCAGGGTAGCATATTATCCATCGTGGGTCTCCAATCCAGTGCTGGTTCCCAAGCCTAACGGCAAATGGCGAACCTGTGTGGATTTCACAGACCTCAATAAAGCCTGCCCAAAGGATTGCTTCCCACTCCCAAGAATCGACCAGCTGGTCGATGCTACTGCAGGACACGAGATCCTCTCGTTCATGGATGCATATTCGGGCTACAATCAGATTAGCATGCATCCCCCTGACGAGGATCACACCAGCTTTCGAACCGATACGGGCTTATACTGTTACAAAGTAATGCCCTTCGGACTGAAAAACGCAGGTGCGACTTACCAGCGGTTAGTTAACCACATGTTTAAAGAACTGATCGGGATAAACATGGAGGTATACGTGGACGACATGCTGGTAAAGTCTAAGAAGGCAGAAGGACATGTGGAGGATTTACAAGAGTGCTTTGATGTATTGAACGAATACCAGATGAAGTTAAATCCCCTCAAATGTTCCTTCGGAGTTGGATCAGGGAAGTTTTTGGGTTTCATTGTAAATTCAAGAGGAATCGAGGCCAACCCCGACAAAATAAAAGCCCTGATCGACATGAAATCTCCAGAAAGGATCAAAGATGTACAAAGTTTAACCGGGAGAATCGCAGCCCTAAGCAGATTTATTTCGAAATTGACAGACAAGTGTGTCCCTTTTTTCAATCTGCTTAGGGGCAATAAGAATTTTGAATGGACAGGAGACTGCGAGCAAGCTTTCCAGGCCTTGAAATCACATATGGCACAACCTCCCATCTTATCAAAGCCAATCGAAGGAGAAACTTTGTTTATTTACCTGGTGATCACTGAAGTTGCTGCTAGCGCGGTACTGGTATGAGAGGAGGAAGGCGTACAAAAAGCGGTCTACTATGTTAGCAAGAGGCTGATCAGAGCAGAACTGAGATATCCACCCATTGAAAGGTTAGCATATTGCTTAATCCTAGCCTCAAGGAAGCTGCGCCCTTACTTCCAAGCCCATCCTATCACAGTTTTAACCGACCAGCCCCTTCGGCAAGTCCTTCAAAAACCGGAGGCGGCTGGGAGATTATTAAAATGGGCAGTCGAACTAGGGCAGTTCGATATTACATATTCATCGCGAGCAGCAGTAAAAGGACAAGTCTTGGCTGATCTTATTGCAGAGTTCACCGAACTCCCAGACAGCGAACAGTGCAAACAGCCTAGTGCGCCTGAGCCTCAAGAGAAAGCTCCATCGTGGAAGCTATTCACGGATGGGTCGTCCAACGAATCCCACACAGGAGAGGGAGTGATATTGATAACGCCAGAAGGGCATCGATTTCACTGCGCCATTAGGTTCGGCTTCACCGCGTCAAATAATGAAGCCGAATACGAAGCACTCCTAGCTGGACTGAGAATGGCCAAAGACATGGGCATAAAGGCGCTTGATATTTACAGCGATTCACAGCTGGTAGTGAATCAAGTTCTAGGGGAATATCAAGCGCGAGGCTTAAAAATGGTAGCCTACCTGAACAAAACGAAAGACCTGCTAGCCCAGTTCACGAAGTATACCTTCCAGCAAATACCGCGGGATCAGAATTCAAACGCAGATGCCTTAGCCAAACTCACGAGCACGAAGGATGTTGACACTTTGAACATTGTGCCAGTAGAAAGATTGAATGAGCCAAGCATACAAGCGGTTGATACCAATATGGAAATTCGAATGGAGGATACATGGATGGCACCTTACTTGGAGTATCTAACAAACGGTGTGCTACCAACACATAGAAACAAGGCTAGAACTCTACAAAGGCAGGCCGCTAGGTACATACTGGTCGATGGTGTTATGTACCGAAGAGGGTATTCAACGCCACTGCTTAGATGTGTTACGCCAGAAAAAGCTAAGGAACTCATGAAAGAGGTGCATGAAGGCTTCTGCGGGGATCATGCTGGGGGCAAAGTTTGGCAAAGAAAATTCTAAGGCAAGGCTACTTCTGGCCAACTATGAACGAGGATTCAATGGAGTTTGTACGAAGATGCGATAAATGTCAAAGGTTCTCCAAAATTCCACGAGCAGCTCCAAACGAATTGAAACAGATGCAAAGTTCGTGGCCTTTTGCGGTATGGGGGATAGACTTAATTGGGTCCCTACCCACAGGAAAAGGTGGAGTAAAATACGCAGTTGTGGCGGTCGACTACTTCACCAAATGGGCCGAAGCTGAACCACTCGCTACCATAACGACCAAGAAAGTTCTTGACTTTGTCATCAAGAACATGGTTTGCCGGTATGGTTTGCCCCGAAAGATCGTTTCAGACAACGGAACCCAATTTGACAGTAACTTATTCACCGACTTCTGCGAAAGGCATGGAGTTATTAAAAGCTTTTCATCAGTTGCGCATCCCCAAGAAAACGGGCAGGTCGAGGCCGTGAATAAAACTCTTAAGGACATCCTGAAGAAGAGGCTTGAAGACGCTAAAGGAGCATGGCCAGAGCAGCTGCCTGAAGTCCTATGGTCGTATAGAACGTCTCACCGAACAGCGACAGGTCATACCCCATTTTCCTTAGCTTACGGGTATGAGGCTATGTTACCTGTCGAGCTAGATCCCCCCTCATATCGACGCATGACATACGACCAGGACCAGAACAGCCAACTGATGATGGAGTCTCTAGACTCAATTGACGAGATACGGGAGAAGGCCCAACTCCGAGTTGCTGCGTACCAGCAAAAAGTCGCCCGGTATTTTAACTCAAAAGTTAAAGAAAGAAAATTCAACATCGGTGACTTGGTGCTATGACGAGTTTTCTTAAATACCCGCGACCCCACTGCTGAAGTACTCGGACCAAATTAGGAAGGACCTTACCAGATTGAGGAAGTCCTTCATCCGGGCACCTACAAACTTGCACGCCTAAATGGAGATCTCGTTCCACGTTATTGGAATGGAGAACACCTGCGCAAGTATTATCAGTAAACAGTCCTTTTTAAAGGACTAGCTTGTACTAAATTTTACTTTTTACAAGTTTTGCAAAAAGGGTTAGCCACATTGAATGGCTAATCGCTTATATATATGTAAGATCCTATTTTAGGATCACTCGTAAAGACATGTTTAGTCCATTTTTAATACGAGATTATAAGGGATTGTGCGCAGCCAGTCATTCTTGCCAACCTTTGTAAATTTATGTTTACAAGTATTTTTTCATTACGTGTGTTGTTTTGCTGTGCTACAAGTATTACGTTTCCACCTGAGCAGAAATGTTCGAACAGGTCATGGTCAAGGCAAGTGACCAAGGACCTAAAGCTCCTCGATCACTTGGGGGGCATATAAGGCATATAAGGCACATCGATAGCAAAGCGTACCATAAGGTATGTAAACACATGAACAAAAAGAGTGAAAGCATGCTAAGGTACTTAGAGTATTTTTCAAAATTTATATTTTGTTAAATCAAGCCAAAGTACTATGCTAAGTCCGGTCATATGGACAAATGTTATAGTAAATGAAAATATTATAACATTATAATGCAATCTTTTACACCGCAAGCATCATTGCTTGGATGTAATTGTTCGAATAAAAGGAAAGTTTGCTGCCCATGCAGCAAATTCAAAAAGATATATAGTCTTCACATCACGACCCGTGGGTCGTGTAATTAGAGAAAGAAATAATAATAAAAGCTCAAGGAGCAGTAGGAGTATGAGGGTCTTGCTCAGTAGTCTGGTTGGCCTCATCCTCAACAACTCCTCCTTCCTCTGCACCAGCGGCCGGCTGGATGCTTGGGGAAGCAAGGATCCTTGCTCTTTCCTCTTCTTCGGCCAATCGAGCAGTGCAGTGGGCCAGTTCAGCATTCCTGATATCCTCTGAAAGGTAGTCAAAATTGGCGCCCTGGTTGTGTTTCCAAAAGTTATAGAAGCACCGAAGTGTCGCATTCTTATACCTTTCCAGATTCTTGGAGTTGTCAAGCTTTAGCTGCTCTATTTGGCTCTCAAGATCAGCCACGGCCTTATCCTTTGCAAGATTCTCCTCTTTGAGTCTCTTGCATTCGCGATATTGGACTCGGCTGGCCTCCTAGTACTCCTCCCTCTGCTTCCTCAAGGCCGCCTTCGAGGCTTCGACCTCCGCCAGCTTGGCCACTGCAGCATCCTTCTGCTGGGTGACTGCCTCCAACTCCTTCGCATGCCTGGCCTCTGCAGCCTGAAGCTCCTCAGCTGCTTTCGCCTGGGACCTCTCGATAGCCTTTGCCCGAGCCTGGTCGATGGTGGCTTGGGCGCAGGTACGAGCAACAGTTGCAGTCAGCAAAGCCTGTGGACAAAGGATAAAGTTAGCGCCTGTTGCAAAGAATAAAAGACTAAGGCCAAAGAAATAAGAAGCACTTACGCTGGCCATTTCATTGAGGGCCCTGCTCAGAATTTGGTTGACCCCCATATTCTCTGCCTTAACCATTGCATCCTTGCAACGGTCGTACCTCACAATGTGTGCAAGGCGGTCTTTGGCTGCTCGTAGGGCGCGGTTTGAGAGTTTGGCCTCGAGGGTTTCGTCCCGCTGGGTCTGTTCTTTGGCGGCTGCAGGTTGAGGGTTCGTCGTCGCAGGCGGGGTTTCCTTTTCAGCAGGAACCGAAGGCTGGGCAGAAGTTTGCCCAGTTGGCGCATCCTTGGGAGGATCTTCTGTTCGAATCTTCTTGGCAGGAGGTCCTTGGCTCGATTCGCCGTTGTGCCTCCTGGACGTCTTCCGCCAAACCAAAGGAACTTCTACTTCCTCCTCAGTCTGGTACAAATCGAAGACGTTGGGAGTGGCCATGTCTGCACACAAGTAAACATATGTAAATGATAAGATAAAGGCAGACAAAAACTCTTTATAAAATAGAAAAGAGGTCACAAAGTTTAATACACGAGCTACAACTACTGGTCACTATACTATTGACTCTATTAGTCACACACTCACTATCTGGCATGAAGAAGTCTGGCCCTAGATTTGGAGTATACGTAAAGTTGCCCTCCCCGTCAAACAAGTGACAGGGAATTGGCAAGTTATTTAAAAGTGAAATAACTGTATTGTTTTCATCGGAGGATTCCCCCAAGTCCACAACCGGCTCTTTTGCCTTTTGTTTCCCCTTGCCTTGGGGAGCAGAAGGCCTTTCTGCAGAAGGATTGCCCGTGGGTTCCCTGATTGTAACCCCCGTCGGCCTCCTTCGTGGAGGGGACGCAGGGGGTTGCTGCTCGGGAACACCCTCGGTAGTGGCATCGGCAACTACGAGTCCTCTTGTTTCATGGTGAGGAGCTAGGAGGCCAGATAGCCTCAAATTTTCATTAGTAACCAGGGAGTTGACGCTTTTTTCTGCGTCTGTCATCCTGGCCAATGCGTTGGACCTCAACACCATGTCTGGTGTTGGGGTCGGACGTAACCATGGGCCTGAAAGACAAAGAGTATTTTAAGAAAAATGAAGGAAAACTCGCTGATGAAAAGTATCGACTAGTAAAAGCAGCACTTATCTCCTCGAGCGAAGGCCAGGTTGTTGCTGGTCATATCCGGAGTAAGGAAGTACTCCTTGCTGTACTGCCCCACGTTGGATATGTGCGTGGTGTCACTTAGGAACGTCCGGTTGGTCTCCTGGTGACAAAGATGGAAGAAGCCCGTCCCATACTGTTGAGGGTTGGACTTGAGGTCGAAGAGATAATTGACCTCATGTGGGGTAGGTTCTGGCCATTTTTTTAAGATTGTACAGGATATAGAGTGCGGCCAGCATTCTATATCCATTCGGAGTAATTTGGAAGGGGGCGACACCAAAATAGTCGGCCACCCCCTGATAGAAAGGATGTAGAGGGAGGGTAGCCCCCGCCTCTATGTGATACCGAGACCAAGCACAATAAACACCTCCGGGAAGGTTAGCCCTTTGGTCTACAGCAGGAATCTTGAGATTGACCCCTGTGAGGGGATACTTCCTAAGGTAGTTGGCAAGCATCCGAGGAGTCACTTGGCTGGTCAGGGAGAGATACCACTCGACATCAGGCAGATTCTGATGGCGCATGCGGGCTCTAGTTTGGATATTAAGGTCAGGAGCAGGATTTTCTCGACCACTGGTCGAGGGAACCCTAGCCTGCGAATCAGGCTGGGCAGGAGAGTTTGGGCTATCTTCGGAGTCGAGTCTTTTCTTGCCTAAGGATTTAGAGCGGGCCATTTGAGGAGGAGATGGGCGAAGTCTAGGAGAAGATCGTGAAAAAGGGATCTCGTAAATTCAGTCGGTCGGTTGTTCTTCGCCTTCGAGCAGCTGGGCAAGAAGATCGTCGTCGATGGGCCGTTCACCTCCCCACAAATCTGGCATTAAAGTCTGCAAACAGAAGAATGGGGAGGTGAGGATAGAGAATTTTTAAGACCTTCTAGACTAACGTTGTTCGAGTATAAAAGTTAAGCTTTTATACAGCAGCATTCTAACGAAAGTTAAAAAAATTTCACACGAACAGTTTGAAAAACGGATCAAAGGGTGAAAGCAAAAAGTTTTTCGTAAAAGCTTTTTCAACTCCCCTTAGGGTGGGAAAAACTTATTTTTCGGCTGGCCTAAAAATCGAATTTTTACTTCGGTTTTACGTCCTAAAAGTATGATCCCAACTATCAAACTAACTCGTAACTTTTTTCACCCACAAGACATTCTATTGACAAGCATCTCAACACAGAAATAGATAAACTCAACAGTAAAACATACAGGAACATGCATTGCAATAATACGAAATGTAAAGATTCGAAGACTTACCAGAAAGAAGATCGTGGAGATTGGTAAGAGTTTTCGGAGATCGAGGAACTCTCGGGCTGAGTCTTGAAAATGCAGAAGAACGGTCTCTGGAAGAAGAAGGAAGCACTGGTTTTAGGGTTTCTTGAAAAGGCAATGGCGTGTGTAAAAAGAAAAAGGGAACTTCGGAGATGTTATATATAAGTTTGTCTGTGGCATTAAAAGGGAGTAATCATCAGTTTCCCCTTTTTCGAAGTATGGGGAAGCGAGATAGCCGTCGTATTATTACTGGGGAAGCGAAAAGTCATGATTAGACAAGAGTAGGTTGCTTTTTCCCAAAACACACGAAGGGTTCTGACACGTATGGCGGGGTCATCGAACGGTCGTTTCCTCAAAAGTTTATTTATTGCTCGTAATAAATAAACTTGGGGGGAAAATGTTATCCAAAAAACTGGCATAGATGACGTGGCAAGTGATTCCTGGACACATGGCTGACATTTGGAGGAACTCTGCTAGGATATCGACCAGAAGGCACATTATAAGCAGTAGGCGACCTAGTTTTACCGGCGACCAGTCTAGTCGATGGTTCCGCATGCAACATGATGTTCCAATAAAGATCTTTGTAAATCCCGAAATTGACTCACACAATCTCCTGAGTATCCGATTATTTATGAGAGAATATCTGTAACAAACTCATGTAATCCCCCTTGAACCTATAAATAGAGAAAGATAGCTCAAGGAATGGACTTTTGGCTTTTGAATTATTTGAGACTAGACTAACTCTATCCGAGATATTGTATTGTTATTTAGAGGTTAGTGAAACTCATTGAACCCTAGTTCTTTGATCACTCCTTTGATTCTCACATCAATAACAGTCTAAGTGGACGTAGGTTATTACCAGATCCTGGGGCCGAACCACTATAAACATATCGTGTTCTTATTATTTTTGTCATCACGTTCTTTTCAACGCATTCATCTACATCAAGCATATTTTGACTCCGTGTCAGTTACCCAAAATCAGGGTCAACAACACTCTATATCCATTTGGTGTAATTTGAAAAGGGGAGACCTCGAAATAATTGGCCACCCCTTGGAAAAATTCATGCAGAGGCAAGATTGCCCCTGCCTCGATGTGGTACCTCGACCAGGCACTGTAGGCGCCTCCGAGCACGTTTGCTCTCTGGTAGGGTGAAGGTTTGACAAGGGTAATCCCAGGAAGACCGTACTTCTTGAGATAGTTATTCACCATCCTAGCTGATATGATGCTAGGAGGCGCAACATACCAGTCAACTTCTGGCCTAAGGTCGTCGCGAGGTCAGGCTTTAGGTTGGATTTCTGGAGGTGTAGTATTTACAGGCTGAGGGTTAGTAGAAGGGTCCTCGGTACGAGGGGTAGGCTGGTTAGAAGAAGGGTTGGTTGTTTTCTTCTTTCTACGAGCAGTATATTTCACGCGACCCATGATTGGTTGACTGGTCGAAGAGCTGGTTGCTGGGTTTTGTGGTGAAAATGGTACTTTTGAAAATAGCAGTGACGGTTGTTCTTGATCCTCGAACAGCAGTGCAGGAATATCGTTGTCGATTATCCTCTCACCTCCCAAAGGATCGTGCATGAATATCTGAGAACAGAAAAGGGGATGAGAATCTACGACCAACAGATAGAAGAAGTGGAAATGTTGGGATAACGTTGCTCGTGTATAAAAGTTAAGCTTTTATACGACCAGTAGCATTCCAACGTCAACACTAAAAGCATGTGAGCAGTTTGGAAAAGCAGATCAAAAATTGGAAGTGAGAAAAACTTTTCGACTCCGAAAACAAGCGGGAAAAGCCCGGATTTTTCCGAAAGCATAAAAATCGAATTTTTACTTCGATTTTGGGCCCTAAAATAGTACCTTTACTTCCCACATCGATTTCTAAGCCTCGCTTAATGTTTTTACCACTTGAAATTCCTATCCTATCATGTTTCTGACTACGAACCCGATCACCCCGAAAAAATTTCTCAAGAACATTCAAAAACTCATATCTGAATACCAGAAACTTCGTGAAATTTATTTTACACGATATAACATAGACAAGGAGATCAAGAAACTTACTTGAATGGAAGATTGCATAGTGGACACGAGTGTTGATGCTCAAGGTTGGTCAGACACGCCTCGGATCACTGAAATTTTCTGGGCTTCTCTTGAGAGTTTTTCTTCAGAATTCTTGAGAGAGAAAGGCTTGGTAAAAAGCAAAAAATGAGGCAAGTGATTTATTTATACTGATCGTGGCACAGTAATAGAGGTAATGATGGGGTTAAATTTTTGATGTGTGGGAAATCGTGTTAGCCGTCAAAACGTCTTTGGGAAACTGCAACAGTCATTATTATTTACTTTTTCGAAAAGGCGCTGATAGACGTGACAGGTAAGACGGTGAGTTGGTCGATAAAGTTTATTATATGCTGGTCGCAGTAAAATAAACTTGGGGGGCAAATCCTTTGATTGGAAAGGCCTTCTCTTTTTGGTGAATTGCAGTTCAAGTTGGAATAACTTTGCCCTTTCCGACGGAGATCCTGATAGTTTCATTCCATCTGTCTTGGATTCTTTGTGTTTAAGGCAAAAGAAAGTCTATGTTCTTGCAAGCGAAAAGCAAGAGGAGAGGTGCTCTGTAAATGAATAAGAAAGCCGGTGCAGATGAACGCTTTTTCAAGCCAGCGATCGAGTTTCCTTCCTTTTCCTTCTCCCATCCATCTAGTTTATGAAAGGTAGCAAGGTAAAAGCTCCATGGGAAAAAAAAGTTAGTGAAGTTCTTTCATTGTAATTAGACCTAACAAGAACGGAATCACGATCTGTAGGATTTGAACCTACGACATCGGGTTTTGGAGACCCACGTTCTACCGAACTGAACTAAGAGCGCTTTCTTATCACAGCATGGAAGTAATGAAAAAGAAATAGTTATATAGTTGGACCATCTGCTCTATCCGTTCGAGTTTCGCTTCTCTAGAGAAGATGAGACGCTAAACATAAAAGTGTTCGCAACGCATACCAAAAGGGTACCAATGAAGCCGACCATTAATGACTAGTTCGAACACCAGGAGCAGTCGGATCAAATAAGGTATCAGACCGCTCTTAGAAAGATGAAACAAAAGCAAACTCTCATAGTTGAAGCCCAGCTCCAACTATTTCTTCGTAAGTGAGGTGAGGTACTTCTTTCGCTGTTGAACGTCCGATGACGCGTTGCTCTGACCTGAGCTATGCAACAACGAGATCCCCCTTGATCCTTGCCGGATGTGCTTGACGGTCCCCCATAATACGCTCACTTGGGGACCTCTTACTCCAGCTGTTCCAAGAGTCTCCGCTAGTTGAACCCCGTCCAGTAGACCCCCTGTTTCGCTCATCCCCTTCGTCAGCTGTTTGATCGGGAGACTCTTACCTAGGTTCCTAAACTTGGAATGGATGGCGGAGCGTAGGTGGCAAGCAGTTATATGGATACGGTGCTTTACCCGTAGACGCTTCTCCAGCTCTCGCAAGAATTGTATGGGAGTCGTCCTCGGAGGGACTTCCCGAATGACCCTCATCCCAAAAGCCAGAGTTCGAGATTGAGGAAGCGGAACGTGAACTTGCCGCTTTTGAGATCGTGTACTCGCACTTTTAGCTCAGTTTCATACGCTAATGTGTTCTTGTTCCGTTAGTGGGACCGGACTGAATCCCTTAATAATTAGTATCAAAGTAGGCAATCCACCTAAAAGCCGGACCCCGACTGAAAAACGTAAGATCTTTCGGCGCTAAAGCTTCGTATTCGAAATCCTATTTTATTAAGTAAGGTCCAGGGATCTCCAAGTTCTGTAGCTTCCGAAGGCTTGGAAGACCACCAACAAGAAAGAGCCAGTAGGACTACAAGGAATCGGCTTTTGGTTTTGGCAGTGAAGGATCTAAAATATCAGCCAAAGGTCTTCTGGGATGGGATATTGTTTCAGCGCAGAAATAGCTGTTATCACGATTGAGAGGTCATTCTCAAACTTCAGGCCCTACATAGACTAATCGGATCTTCATTCAGGGAGTATCCTCCTAATAAGCTCTACTTGACAAGTAGAAAGGAGTCCCAATCAAAGCTTTCGTCTCATCTCAGGGGCTTATTGCACCATATAAAAGAGGTAAAACGGGTTAGAGCTCGCAAGGATTACAGAAAAGTACCGACGCACGAACCACAATTGTGTATATATAGTTAGTTGTATTGTAGTCAAAAGGGGTGCTGGCTCGCACAAGCGCACTGCCCCGTTTCTTGGCAGGTTCGTTGCTTGCTGGGTTTGTAGATCTTGTGCCACTCCATCTGGTCGTATGAAACTGGCATGCATCTTGGCTCCCGAGACTCTTTCATAGAATTCCAACAATTTCTCCCGCTCCTCAGAAGCCCACAGGAACAGAGTTGATGCTCCCACATCCATAGCATGAGTAGTTAAAGCAAGTGAATGATTTGAAATTCGAGTTATTTCACGGAATAACACTCGTATATATTGAGCTCGTAATGGTACCTCGCAATTCAAAAGTCTCTCCACGGCTGAAGAATGAGCGTGTTCTTGGGCCATCGTAGAAACATAGATAGGGTCGACGACGGAACGAACAACGAAACTTTACGACAGCTTTTTCGCCCAAAAAATATTTACCTGATGACGTGGTGGAATTAACAAGCATGTGGGATACACATGACCGTTTAAGTGAGTACAATCTGTTCGATCATCGACCAGAAGAGTTCACTCAACAGATGGCATATTTCATGAGCGACCAGTCTGGTTGCAGTATTTCAGATGTTTTCTACAGATATGTAATTTCACATTTATGTAATAATTGTTATTTCTATTATTACTTAGATACACCTGTATTAAATGTAATTAAGGCCCATCGGCCCATGTAAAAATCCTTGAGCCTATAAATAAGACTCAAATGGCTCAAGAGAGGGGACTTTTTTTTTGGATTTTTGGACTTTGGAGTTCTGAGAGAGAATTATAGTGTTTTTATCCACCAAAATTGTATTCATCCTAAAGCTTGTGAAACTCATAAACCCTAGTTCATTGATCACAGTGTTTGAGATTTTATATCAATAAGAATACTAAGTGAACGAAAGTTATTACCATTTTCTGGGGTCGAACCACTATAAATCTTTGGTGTCGTTTATCTTTTTGTCTTGATTTCATCTCGTTTTTATCTTTTTACTTGATTCCTTGTCGTTGACCAAATCAAGGGTCAACAAAAACAAATGTAGTAATATTGAATTTTTATTATTTGACAATTTTTTTCTTCAACAAAACTACAAAAGATGAAGATGAAAAATGCTGCTCTTGTTTTTTTTTTTCATTCATTTTTTTAATATATTCCTTCTTTTTCTTTTTTTTCTATAATTTTTTTTGACAAGAGACAACATAAAAATACAGAAAAAATACAAGAAATTAAAAAGGAAATTACAATTAAATACAACATAGGCTCTTTAAAACAAAAATTACCCCTCTAGTAAATGTCATGTTTTAAAATCCCAAAAATTAATTTTACCAACTCAAATGATCAATAGAAGTTTTCAAAGTTGTTTTCTCATTCTCACAACTCACAAAAAATTAAAAGCTTTAAACTTTAAGATTTTTCTCAACTGAATGTATTAAAACTTTTTTTTTTGTTTGGTTGTGTAGCACCCACATTATTTTGATATATATAGCCAATAATCACATGATTGCATTGCATTACATATCATACAATATGTATAATTTGAGCATATGCATATTCTTATAAGTGTTTTCATGTATAAGTATAAAAGTTGTGTATGTGATGTCTATATGTATGCTCAATATTATTAACCTTGTGGCATTTGAGTTGTCTTTTATGGGTGTTTGATGTGCTCAAGATATAAGAAAGTATGAAAAATATGGACAAGGCATGGAATTAAGTGTTGAAAGTGAGATATAGAAGGCAAAATAGGTTAAGTAGTGGAAAATAGTACAATGTCGATTACTAGTATTTCGGTGTAAAATTGAGTATTTATGGATTTACCAAATGTAATCGAGGTAGGATTAAGGTCTCATTGATGATGTAAAAATGGTTTTAGAACCATTAGATCAATTCTTGATGGGAGGTATACATAATCAGTGGTATGGATGCAAAGTCAAAACGAGCTTAGCATAAGTGCGCTACGCTCGATCGGGTAAGCATAACTATTGGGTATGAAGTCATATGGACCTAAGGTTTGGTGTGAGTGTTTTACACATAAGGATAATAGGCCTAGCAGATGATTAAGTCGAAATTATTGAAGTGATAAGGTTTTCATAAGTCAAAAGGTGAAATGATGAGATGAAAGGTGTCAACTTTTGACAATAAGGCTAAATCATTGAAAATAAGGAATTTTCATCAAACCTTATCACTTTGCACGACCATTATTCTGAAAAACAGAGAGAAAAGAAAACCAAAAACCATTTCTTGGCTGGTTTGAAGAAATTCTAAGGAGATCCAAGTGAAAGCAAAGCCAAAGAAGTAGATTAAGCTTAGTTCTAGCCTTTTTATGGTAAGTTCTTGTACTTGGAAGTTAAACTATGTTTTTGAATTTTTCTGAGAACTTATATATGGTGTTTTATCATTTTTAAGATATTTCTTGGGGTTTCCAAGTGGTTTGAGGTTTAGAAAAGCTTGAAGAGATTGTTTTCGCCGAAAAGTTGCTCGGTAAGTGAAATTTTGTGTTTTATGAGGTTTTTGGGGTTCTTGGAGTACAAGATGATTTTTGGTTATTTGATTGAGTTTATAAGAGAGTATATATGTTTATAAATGTTTGAATATATGTGGAGACTCATTTAATTTGGGTGATGATCTAGGAGATAAGAATTTTATCAAAATCGGTATATGATAACTTTATGATGAATCATGTTGGTATTTGGGATATATGGTTATGGCAGGTTAATTGATGTTGATTATTGGTGTATTTTGATATTTGAGGATAGCTAAAATTAAGGGGAAACTCTGTCAAAATTTCCCCAAATGTCTAAGATAAATCTAATGCTCGATCTAGGTGGTTTAAGGCATTTTAGGCATGTTTTGGGTATGAAATTTGATATGAAGTCTTATGGGTATTTTTTAAATGAGAGTTCAATGTATTACTGCCATCATTATGATGAGAAATCCATGCTATTGTCAGGATAAGCACATCAATACCTAAGACATCACTTGTTACACGGTGAAATATATTGTGGACAAAAGGTAAGTAAAGTACTCAACTGCAACACAAGAATTATGTGTTATGTGAAAGTATGCATTATATGAATATTTTGTGAGTAAGTGGTATTAACATACAGTGACACTTCATCATAAATTTGTATGCATGGCATAATAGTGATATGGTAAATTATTATATGATATAAGACCATGCATGATATTATGATGATTAATTATATGATGCCTTTGCAAGTTTTGTGCAACATAAAAGAAAGTTGTAATAAGAAGTTTAAGTTCAGTGCCACTGTTTTGAAAAGGCAAATGAAAGTGTTAATAAGTGTAAACGGAGGCCTATAGTAGGCTTATAGTGGCTGCCCAATAATTTGGGCTAGGTTTAGTGAACCAATTATATTGTTTGCCATATTTCCGTTTTTATTTCTCCTCCATATGAGTTATTGTTATATGTATTGACACCACAGTGTGTGGCCGCCTTAACTCTTGAGCCTGACGGGGCAACGATGGAATAAGGTTTTTAATGTGCCCTACTGTGGTGAAGGCTAGCCGGAGGAGAACCCATGGGATTTTGTATTATATGTGTAACAAGCCCTGCAGGCATTGACCAATTCAAACAGTGTGCACAATATTAAGGGGCCCAAAATTTAAAAAGAAGTTGTATATGTCCATTGATATTGGGTAATCATTAGCATTGCATGCATTACTTTGCTTACTGAGCTTTAGGCTCACAGTTGTCTTGTGTTGCAGGTAGAGAAAGAAATATGTGAATGATATGAGGAGAACTGAAGCATGGTCCTGACCCTGATTTGTACATATGAACACATCGACCTTTTTGTGGGTTATTTCAGTTATCAGTGAGATGTTTGTAATAAAGTGTGAAGTTATGTTTTGAAAATAAATTGGGTTATTTAATACTTATGTATAATATGTTTGAGACACACTTTATGTTTAATGTAAATAATGTGAAATAAGTTTTCAAGTTTAAAAAAAAAAAAAAAATGTCCAGACTTCCGCAGAAATAAATTATGATATAGTTTTAAAACATAACACCTCAAATATGGTTTTTAACTAAAATAAGTGAGGGTGTTACAAGTTGGTATCAGAGCGCCATGGTTAAAATGTTCTTGTAGACCGTTCATATGTACACATTGAGGAAAGGATAATGCTCAGTTCATCTGTAAGTTTTATGTGTGCATTTATTATGTGCTGGTTGCATGCATCATGTGCTTTATTGGCTAAATGACATAAGTTATGGACATTTTGTCTTAAAAGATATATAATAACACAGATGGATCATGAACATGGTATGGGGGCTACTGAAGGCTCTTGCAGCAATAAATATGAACAAGAAATGGCTCAACTTCGAGCGGTGGTGAATAGACAGGCTGAACAAATTGAGAAGTTGTTAGCAGAACAACGACAAAGGCAAGCACCAACACCACCTACTGAAACTCCAACACCTCCACAAGCCCCACCTCCACAAGCTCCACCTGCAGTGCACCCCATGGAACCATTATATGAACGGTTCCGAAAACAACGCCCACCAGTATTTGAAGGTAGCACTGACCCACTTGACGCACAAGACTGGAAGAGTTCTTTAGAAGACATCTTTGAGTTCATGCAACTAAGTGACAGGGAAAAAGTTTCTTGTGCTGCACATACACTTAAAAAGGATGCTAAGATCTGGTGGGAAGTGGTTAAGCAGACTAGAGAAGTGAATCAGATGACTTGGGCAGAATTTGAACTGGTCTTCAATGAGAAGTTTTATAATGAAGCTGTGTTGACTGCCAAAGTAAGTGAGTTCACTAGGTTGCAACAGGGGAATCTATCAGTGGCTGAGTACGCCAGGACATTTGACCGGTTAGCCAAGTTTGCACCAGACTTGGTTAACACTGAAACTAGTAGAGTGAATCGCTTCCTGGAGGGTCTACAACCAGAATTGGCTAGAGATGTAGATATGGGACGTACAGGGCCTCTTTCTTATGCTCAGGCTGTGGAGAAAGCTTTGAGAGCTGAACACAGAGAAGAAAAAATAACAAAAGCTAAAGCTGCTACTAGCATGCCTCGTAGAGACACTCCATTCAACAAAGAACAAAGCCGCTTTCACAATGACAACAAAAGAGGGGCCCAGAATTTCCAATTTAGACAAGGACAGAATAAGAAATTTAAAGGAGGTCAGCAAAACAGGCAACCTGGATTCCAACAAATGCCACGATGTCAAACTTGTGGAAAGAATCATTTCGGGGAGTGCAGGCTTCTAACTAAGAGCTGCTTCAAATGTGGCAAGGGGGATCATTTTATCAAAGATTGTCCATTGATGAAGAACCAACAAATGAAGGATGAACCTCAGAGGACAAATGCTAGGGTGTTCACGATTACTCAGGCTGATGCTGATACCAACAACTCTGTTGTGTCAGGTGATATTTTTGCATCTGGTATTCTCACTCATGCATTAATAGATTCAGGTGCCACGCATTCATTTGCATCATTGACATATGTAAAAAGGTTGGGTAGATCGTGTGAAAAATTGTCAGAAGTTTTTAGTACAATGTTACCATCTGGAGAGATTCTGTATTCTACTCATTGGTTGAGGGGGGTTCCTATTTGCATTGATGGTAGGGAATTATATGCTGATCTAATAATGTTAGAGATGGCCGATTATGAGGTGATTTTGGGTATGGATTGGCTTTCAAAGTATAATGCCACTATTGATTGTAGAAGGAAAACAGTGATATTTAAGCCTTCAGAGGAAGATGAGTTTATTTTTACTGGAGCGACATCAAAAAGTTGCATTCCATTAATTTCTGCTATGAAGGCCAGGCGACTGTTGGAAAGTGGATGTGTGGGTTATCTCGCCAGTGTGGTTGACACGTATAAGGAGCAAAAGTTAAAACCGGAAGATGTACCGGTAGTTAGAGATTTCTTAGAAGTATTTCCAGAAGATTTACCGGGATTGCCTCCAGACAGAGAAATTGAATTTGTGATTGAGCTACTTCCTGGTACAGCCCCTGTGTCCAAGGCACCTTATAGAATGGCACCAGCAGAACTAAAGGAATTAAAGATACAGTTGCAAGAACTCCTGGATAAAAAGTTTATCAGGCCTAGTTTTTCACCATGGGGAGCTCCGGTGCTATTTGTGAAGAAAAAGGATGGGACGATGCGAATGTGTATTGATTATAGAGAATTGAACAAGTTGACAATCAAGAATAAGTATCCACTTCCTAGAATTGATGATCTTTTTGATCAATTACAAGGAAGAGGAGTGTTTTCAAAGATTGATTTGAGATCTGGGTATCATCAATTAAAGATTAGAGAAGAGGATGTACCAAAGACCGCATTTCGAACTCGGTATGGCCATTATGAGTTCCTTGTGATGCCATTTGGATTAACTAATGCTCCAGCTGCATTCATGGACTTGATGAACAGGGTGTTTAAGGACTACCTTGATAAGTTTGTAATAGTGTTTATTGATGATATCTTGGTGTATTCTCGATCCCAAGAAGAACATGAGGAACATTTGAGGTTGACGTTGGAGAAATTAAAAGAAAAACAACTCTATGCCAAATTTAAGAAATGTGAATTTTGGCTAGAGAAGGTGGCATTTTTGGGCCATATAGTCTCAAAAGATGGTATTGCGGTGGATCCATCAAAGATTGAAGCTGTTAGTAAGTGGAATAGACCAACAAATGTTTCAGAAGTAAGGAGTTTTCTGGGATTAGCAGGCTATTACCGAAGATTTGTTGAAGGATTTTCCAAGATAGCAATGCCATTGACACAACTCACGAGGAAGAATCATAAGTTTGAATGGACTGAAGCTTGTGAGAAAAGTTTTCAAGATTTGAAGCAAAGATTGGTTTCTGCTCCAGTACTTACTATTCCATCTGGATCAGGAGGACTTGTGATTTATAGTGACGCTTCAAAGCAAGGTTTAGGGTGTGTGTTGATGCAGAATGGCAAAGTCATAGCTTATGCTTCTAGACAATTGAAGGACTATGAACAGAAGTATCCAACACATGATCTGGAGTTGGCAGCAGTTGTTTTTGCACTAAAGATTTGGAGACATTATCTGTATGGTGAGAAGTGCGAAATATATACCGATCATAAAAGTCTCAAGTATTTCTTCACTCAGAAGGAATTAAATATGAGACAAAGGAGATGGTTGGAGCTAGTGAAGGATTATGACTGTCAAATACTTTATCATCCTGGAAAAGCAAATGTAGTTGCAGACGCACTGAGTAGAAAGTCTCATGGTAATGTGTCATTTTTGAGGAAACTGACAAGACCACTTCAGGAGGACATGTGCAGAGCGGAGATTGAGGTGATCACAGGAAGATTATCAGTGATGACTATTCAGTCTACCTTGTTAGAGAGAATCAAACAAGGTCAATGTGAGGATCCTTACTTGGTGGAACAAAAAGGTGAATTGGAAAGTGGGAAGGTCAATGAGTTTAGTGTGTCATGTAATGGGATGCTAAAGTTCAAGGAAAGAGTTTGTGTCCCTAATAATGAGGAGTTGAAGAGAGAAATCCTTACCGAAGCTCACAATACCTTGTATTCAGTACATCCGGGGACGACCAAGATGTTTAATGACTTGAAAAGACACTACTGGTGGCCCAACATGAGAAAGGATGTGGTCGAGTTTGTAGCCAAGTGTTTAACCTGTCAACAAGTGAAAGCTGAACATCAGAAACCTGCTGGTTTACTACAACCAATACGGATACCAGAGTGGAAATGGGAAGAGATTACTATGGATTTTGTAGTTGGATTGCCAAAGACTTCTAAACAACATGATGCTATCTGGGTTATAGTAGACCGATATACCAAATCAGCACACTTTCTTCCGGTACGCATGACTTATACTATGGATCAGTGGGCTGAATTATATGTTCAAGAGGTTGTTAGACTTCATGGAGTGCCAGTATCTATAATTTCAGACCGGGATGCTCGATTTACTTCATTGTTTTGGGAAAGTTTGCAGAGAGCATTGGGCACAAAATTGAAGTTTACTACGGCATATCACCCCCAATCTGAAAGGACCATTCAAACTCTTGAAGATATGCTTCGAGCTTGTGTCCTAGATTTTCAAGGATCATGGGAGAAGTATTTGTGTCTGATAGAGTTTTCTTATAACAATAGCTTTCATGCAACGATTGGTGTAGCACCGTATGAAATGTTATATGGCAGAAAATGCAGATCACCAATTCATTGGGATGAAATGGGAGAAAGAAAGTATCTTGGTCCAGATCTGGTCAGAAGGACAACTGAAGCAGTGGAGAAGATAAGAAAAAGAATGTTAACTGCTCAGAGTAGGCAAAAGAGTTACGCTGATCGAAAGCGAAGAGATGTGGAGTTCAACATTGGGGACAAGGTATTTCTGAAAATTGCCCCTATGAAAGGAGCAATGAGGTTTGGAAAGAAAGGGAAGTTAAGCCCAAGATTTATTGGACCTTTTGAAGTATTGGAAAAGGTGGGAAAGGTAGCCTATAGACTGGCATTACCGCCATCACTGTCAAATGTCCACGATGTTTTTCATGTCTCATTATTGAGAAAATACGTGCCAGATCCTTCACATGTGCTAAACTACGAGCCAATAGAAGTTGAACAAGACCTAACATATGAAGAAAAACCAGTGAAAATTCTTGACAGAAAAGAGAAAGAGTTGAGAAATAAGAAGATTTCACTGGTTAAGGTCTTGTGGAGAAGTTCAAACATTGAGGAAATGACATGGGAACGGGAAGATGAGATGAGATCTAAATACCCAGAGCTATTTGGGTAAGAGAAATTTCGAGGACGAAATTTTTATAAGGTGTAGAGGATTGTAGCACCCACATTATTTTGATATATATAGCCAATAATCACATGATTGCATTGCATTACATATCATACAATATGTATAATTTGAGCATATGCATATTCTTATAAGTGTTTTCATGTATAAGTATAAAAGTTGTGTATGTGATGTCTATATGTATGCTCAATATTATTAACCTTGTGGCATTTGAGTTGTCTTTTATGGGTGTTTGATGTGCTCAAGATATAAGAAAGTATGAAAAATATGGACAAGGCATGGAATTAAGTGTTGAAAGTGAGATATAGAAGGCAAAATAGGTTAAGTAGTGGAAAATAGTACAATGTCGATTACTAGTATTTCGGTGTAAAATTGAGTATTTATGGATTTACCAAATGTAATCGAGGTAGGATTAAGGTCTCATTGATGATGTAAAAATGGTTTTAGAACCATTAGATCAATTCTTGATGGGAGGTATACATAATCAGTGGTATGGATGCAAAGTCAAAACGAGCTTAGCATAAGTGCGCTACGCTCGATCGGGTAAGCATAACTATTGGGTATGAAGTCATATGGACCTAAGGTTTGGTGTGAGTGTTTTACACATAAGGATAATAGGCCTAGCAGATGATTAAGTCGAAATTATTGAAGTGATAAGGTTTTCATAAGTCAAAAGGTGAAATGATGAGATGAAAGGTGTCAACTTTTGACAATAAGGCTAAATCATTGAAAATAAGGAATTTTCATCAAACCTTATCACTTTGCACGACCATTATTCTGAAAAACAGAGAGAAAAGAAAACCAAAAACCATTTCTTGGCTGGTTTGAAGAAATTCTAAGGAGATCCAAGTGAAAGCAAAGCCAAAGAAGTAGATTAAGCTTAGTTCTAGCCTTTTTATGGTAAGTTCTTGTACTTGGAAGTTAAACTATGTTTTTGAATTTTTCTGAGAACTTATATATGGTGTTTTATCATTTTTAAGATATTTCTTGGGGTTTCCAAGTGGTTTGAGGTTTAGAAAAGCTTGAAGAGATTGTTTTCGCCGAAAAGTTGCTCGGTAAGTGAAATTTTGTGTTTTATGAGGTTTTTGGGGTTCTTGGAGTACAAGATGATTTTTGGTTATTTGATTGAGTTTATAAGAGAGTATATATGTTTATAAATGTTTGAATATATGTGGAGACTCATTTAATTTGGGTGATGATCTAGGAGATAAGAATTTTATCAAAATCGGTATATGATAACTTTATGATGAATCATGTTGGTATTTGGGATATATGGTTATGGCAGGTTAATTGATGTTGATTATTGGTGTATTTTGATATTTGAGGATAGCTAAAATTAAGGGGAAACTCTGTCAAAATTTCCCCAAATGTCTAAGATAAATCTAATGCTCGATCTAGGTGGTTTAAGGCATTTTAGGCATGTTTTGGGTATGAAATTTGATATGAAGTCTTATGGGTATTTTTTAAATGAGAGTTCAATGTATTACTGCCATCATTATGATGAGAAATCCATGCTATTGTCAGGATAAGCACATCAATACCTAAGACATCACTTGTTACACGGTGAAATATATTGTGGACAAAAGGTAAGTAAAGTACTCAACTGCAACACAAGAATTATGTGTTATGTGAAAGTATGCATTATATGAATATTTTGTGAGTAAGTGGTATTAACATACAGTGACACTTCATCATAAATTTGTATGCATGGCATAATAGTGATATGGTAAATTATTATATGATATAAGACCATGCATGATATTATGATGATTAATTATATGATGCCTTTGCAAGTTTTGTGCAACATAAAAGAAAGTTGTAATAAGAAGTTTAAGTTCAGTGCCACTGTTTTGAAAAGGCAAATGAAAGTGTTAATAAGTGTAAACGGAGGCCTATAGTAGGCTTATAGTGGCTGCCCAATAATTTGGGCTAGGTTTAGTGAACCAATTATATTGTTTGCCATATTTCCGTTTTTATTTCTCCTCCATATGAGTTATTGTTATATGTATTGACACCACAGTGTGTGGCCGCCTTAACTCTTGAGCCTGACGGGGCAACGATGGAATAAGGTTTTTAATGTGCCCTACTGTGGTGAAGGCTAGCCGGAGGAGAACCCATGGGATTTTGTATTATATGTGTAACAAGCCCTGCAGGCATTGACCAATTCAAACAGTGTGCACAATATTAAGGGGCCCAAAATTTAAAAAGAAGTTGTATATGTCCATTGATATTGGGTAATCATTAGCATTGCATGCATTACTTTGCTTACTGAGCTTTAGGCTCACAGTTGTCTTGTGTTGCAGGTAGAGAAAGAAATATGTGAATGATATGAGGAGAACTGAAGCATGGTCCTGACCCTGATTTGTACATATGAACACATCGACCTTTTTGTGGGTTATTTCAGTTATCAGTGAGATGTTTGTAATAAAGTGTGAAGTTATGTTTTGAAAATAAATTGGGTTATTTAATACTTATGTATAATATGTTTGAGACACACTTTATGTTTAATGTAAATAATGTGAAATAAGTTTTCAAGTTTAAAAAAAAAAAAAAAATGTCCAGACTTCCGCAGAAATAAATTATGATATAGTTTTAAAACATAACACCTCAAATATGGTTTTTAACTAAAATAAGTGAGGGTGTTACAGGTTGTGCATGAAATTACTCTAAAAAACTACTTCCTAATAGTAAAAATAGCAAAAACTATCTCATAAAGATTTTGTTATCATGAATTTTGCAAAAATTTAACTCAAAATTTCAAAATGGTAATCAAAATATATTTCAACGCATGAATATGCCCACTACCCCCAACTTTAAATGAGACATTGTCCTCAATGTCTAAAGTTAAGCCCATTGTGAGAGAAAAATGGAATATGATAACCATCAAACAAACAACAACAAAACCCCAAAAAGTAAAATTCGCAACAAAAAATAAAGATACAAATTAAAATAAAGCACACTAAAAAGATAGATAAAACTTGATCAGTCTTTGGTAGACAAAAGCATTGCTCTAAGATAAGTCTACCAACTGCATGTTTCTGTACTATCATGTATCAAAAATGAATTTTCTTTTATCCTACATCTCAAAAATAAAAGCGTTAGTAACATTTTCAGGATAAATAAAATGTTTGGGTTCAAAATCATGGAGGAAATTGAGTGAATGTTTCATTGCAAACACGTGTATGATTTCCTCAACGATTAAGTCTAGCACATCAGTATGATAGCTCTCTTTTTTCGTTGGAGTGGTTGGAAGAATTTCTGTATGGGAAAGAGTTTCACTCCAAATGGTAATAGCATCATCCTCATCGGGTTTAGGAATGAGAGTAAATGATGGCGCTATGGTTTCAGGCTAAGATGGTAATTGACTTAGAGTATGTGCATAGTTGTAAAATCCCGGTTTTGAGGGATTTGTTTCTATTTTTAGTTTATTGGCATTTTTGGTTTTAGTCAAAATTAATATTGTATTTATTGATTAAATCATGTTTAATGTGTAATATTCTCTGCTGTAAATGTCTCTTTCTGTATATAGAATAAATCTGGAATTATCTTGGAAATATTCTTGTCATTTATTCTCATTGTCTCGGTTAGGAAAGTCTGGGTATCTTTTGTTTCAGCAGAATCCGATTCTGTCGAAACAGATGGATATTTACCTTATTTAGAATTATCTTGTGCATCAAGTAATCAATGGTGAATATTCTTTATTTATGCTTTTGTTTCTCTATAAAAGCTTCTGACCTGTGCGATTAGGTTATCACTTCAGAGATTGATTTCATATTTTGTTGAAGTGCCGTTTTCATGTGTAGAGAGCTTTTGTCCTAGAGCTCTTTGTTTTGTTTTCTGTTTTTCTTGCATATGTTTGTTAACTGTTTTGCAGGTAAAACTCTCAAGGACACTTTGTTTAGGAGCTTCGGGAGAAGCTTGTAGTGTGAGTCACTCTTCGGGAGGATTAGTGCACGGACCAGAAGTTGAAGGGAGTTCAAGTTTCTGAGTCATTTGGAAGTGTTATTAGGAAGTGTCAAATTGCTGGGATTGCGACAATTTAAAGAGGGAGTCTTTAAGATTGTATAAGTCAATTGGTGATTGTAATTTGAATAATTCTTATCTAATAAACTTCATTCTCTGGGCGTGGCCTCGTGATTAGTAACAACCTGCAAAGGTTGTTGATACCACGTAAAAATTCGTGTGTCATTTATTTTTACGTTTCTGATTAAGTAATTCTGTTGACACATATCATACATCTGTTTAAGCATTTCCGCAATCTGTTAAAACGTGTTTTTACATACATCATTGGATTAATTATTTGAATTAATCAATTAATTTAATCCAAATAAGAGAATTTCAATTGGTATCAGAGCGGTTCACTAAACTCTTAGTGAGATCTTGTGGTTATTTTTCATTTGATTTGTTTTGTGTGAAATGTCTTTCTTTGCAGAAGGTAGTTCGGTGTCTCGACCTCCATTGCTAAATGACTCAAACTATCCATATTGGAAAGTTAGGATGAGAGCCTTTATAAAAGCTCAAGATGAGAAAGCATGGAGAGCAATTTTGTCTGGATGGTCACCTCCTACTGAAAAAGGTGAAGATGGAAGCACAATTGTAAAATCTGAACTTGTTTGGGATACAGAAGAAGAAAAATTATCTAGCTATAATAATAAAGCTCTTCACGCCATATTCAATGGTGTTGAAGAAAGTTTTATAAAGCTTGTTTCCACTTGCACCTCTGCTAAAGAAGCCTGGACAATCCTTCAAACTCAATTTGAAGGAACAGCTGATGTCAAGAGATCTCGATTCATTATGCTTCAAACTAGGTTTGATGATCTCAGAATGTCTAATTCTGAGACTTTAACTGAATTCTATGAAAGACTTTCTGATATTGCTAATGAATATTTTTCTTTGGGTGAGAAACTTGATGATTCTGTACTTGTTAGGAAAATTTTTAGAGTTCTACCTGACAGGTTTAATGTGAAGCTCACAGCAATGGAAGAAGCAAAAGATTTCAGCAACATGAAGGTGGAAGAGTTGATGGGATCACTACGAACTTTTGAGCTTAACCAAAAGATTCGTCAAAAGGACAAACCTAACCCATCAAAAGAAAAAGAAAAAACGATTGCTTTCAAAAGCACGGAGATGGAGACTCCTGATGAGGGAGATGGTGATAATGAAATGGCTTTGCTCTCAAAATTTTTTCAAAAATACATGAAAAAGATTGGGAATAGGCAAACCATTGGAAAGGCTCCTAGAGGTAATTTCTCTTTCTCTAAACCCTCTTTCTCTAACAAAAAGGGTATTCAGTGCAGGGAATGTGAAGGCTTTGGGCACATCCAGGCTGAATGTGCAAACACTCTCAAAAAGAACAAGAAAGGTATGATCGTTACATGGAGTGACGAAGACTCGGATAACAGTGAAGAGGAAAAAGAGAACGTTGCGTTCACAACCAGCATTTCTGAGTCAACATTGAGAGAGGCCAAAATGGTGTGCCTAAACAATTGCACCAAAGGTGAAAGCTCGGATAGTGATGAATCCGATCTAAATGATGAGTCTCTAGGAGAAGCATACAAAAAATTGTATGAATCATGGGAGAAATTGTGTTCTGAGAATCGATCATTGGTTAGTAAGAACAAAGAACTTTCTGCTGAGATTAAAATACTTGTTGATCAAAATGAATTGCTGGAAAATGATATTAATTCGAAAATTAATGAAATAAGCAAATTGACAAAAGATCTTGAGAATCTCAATAAGAATGTTAGAATGCTTAACCCTGGATCTACTGTTTTTGAGGAAATTCAGAATGCAGGTCAACAAGGGCACATAGGACTTGGAGCCTCAAGTTCTCAAAAAGTGCAAAAAACTGTGTTTGTTTCTGCAAGGTTATTGGCACCTGGAAGTTCTGCTCCCACAGGTATAGTGTCTGACTCAACAGAAAAAAAACTTGTTGTTACAGAAAAAAGGTTCACTGGTCGTAAGAAAAAAGGTAAGAATACTGTGTTCATTCCCACATGTCACTTCTGTGGGAGAAAGGGACATATTAGACCAAGATGTTTCACTCTCATGAATTTTGCTGAAAACAAATACTTTGAAAAATTGAATTATTTCAAAGAAAACATGAAAGTGAAAATATCTAAATCAAAAAATGTTTGGATTGAAAAGAAAAAATGTTTTGCTGGAATTTGTGATGATAGACTTCCTTCATCTTACTTATGGTATTTTGACAGTGGTTGTTCTAGACATATGACAGGTAACAAGACAATTCTCACTGACTTAAGACCTTTGCATTGTGGATCAGTCACGTTCGGTAATGGTATTGAAGGTAATGTTCTTGGAATAGGTACTCTTGATTTTTATGGGTTACCTAGAATTAAAGGAATTTTACTTGTTGAAGGACTTAAGGCTAATCTTCTTAGCATTAGCCAAATTTGTGACCAAGGCTTCACGGTCAACTTTGATAAAGAAAATTGTGTTGTAGTAAATCAAGATGGTGAGGAAATTCTTGAAGGGTACAGGTCTAGAGACAATTGTTATACCATGTTACCCTCTTTCATGTGTTATTCTGCCTTAGGTAACAATACTGATGTGTGGCATGCTAAACTTGGGCATATAAACTTTAAACTATTGAAAAAGTTGTCTCATGCAGGGATTGTTCGTGGCTTACCTAGTTTGGGTAAGGAAACTGAAGGCAAATGCAAAGAATGCCAACTTGGTAAGCAACTAAAAAGCACTCATAAAAGTGTCTCCGACATTAATACTTCGAAAGTGCTAGAATTGCTTCACATGGATCTAATGGGTCCAATTCAAGTTGAAAGCTTGAATGGTAAGAGGTATATATTTGTGTGTGTAGATGATTTTTCTAGATACACATGGGTTGAATTTTTAAGGGAAAAATCAGATACGTTTGATGCGTTTAAAACCTTGTGTACTAAGTTGCAGGTTGAAAAAGATTGCACAATTGAAAAAAATTTGTGCATACGTAGCGATCATGGAAAGGAGTTTGAGAACTCGGTCTATGATGAATTTTGTAAGGCTGCAGGTATAACTCATGAGTTCTCAGCTCCTAAAACTCCTCAACAGAATGGCGTAGTGGAAAGGAAGAACCGTACCCTGCAAGAAATGGCTAGGGTAATGTTGAATAGCAAGAAACTAACTAAGAGGCTATGGGCTGAAGCCATTAGTACTGCTTGCTATATCATAAATCGTGTCTTTCTTCGTCCAGGTACCTCTAAAACCTCATATGAAATTTGGAAAGGTAAAAAACCTAGTGTTGCTTATTTTCATGTGTTTGGATGTGCTTGTTACATTTTGAGAGATAGAGAACATCTGGGAAAATTTGATAACAAAAGTGATGAGGGTGTATTTCTTGGGTATTCCACTAATAGTAAGGCTTATCGTGTGTATAACATGAGAACCCAAACTGTTATGGAGTCAATTAATGTTGTTATTGATGATGTTCGAGATTTCTCTGAATTTTCTACAGAAGAAGAAATTGACAGGTTTGTGGACGAATCCGTTGAGCAAGTTGACGGTGAACCTGTTCATGACCATGCTGTGGGAACCTCCGGAACATCTGTTTCCACAGATCCTGAGTCTGATGACACAGATACTGAACAGACAGAAAAAAGGTTTCCAGGTATTATATCTGATGAGATTCGAAAAGAACCCTCTACCAGAGTCAAACTGAACCATCCATCAGATTTAATTCTGGGGGATCCTAAAGACAGCATGGTGACACGAAAAAGGTTTAGTAATGTTTCTCGTTTTGCTTGTTTTTTATCCAATTTTGAGCCTAAAAATGTGAAAGAGGCATTAACTGATGCTAATTGGATTGAGGCTATGCAGGAAGAATTGGAGCAATTTCTTAGAAATAAAGTGTGGAATCTTGTGCCCCGTCCACTTGACACAAATATTATTGGTACTAAATGGATCTTTAAAAATAAATCTGATGAATTTGGTACTATCATAAGAAATAAGGCAAGATTGGTGGCACAAGGATACACACAAGTGGAAGGGATAGATTTTGCTGAAACATTTGCCCCAGTTGCAAGACTGGAATCTATACGTTTGTTACTCTCTATTGCGTGTTTGATTGGTTTCAGGTTGTTTCAAATGGATGTGAAATCCGCATTCTTGAATGGTGTTTTAAATGAGGAGGTTTATGTTGAACAACCTAAAGGGTTTGAAGACCCTCATTCACCTGACCATGTCTACAAGCTAGACAAAGCTCTTTATGGGATCAAGCAGGCACCAAGGGCATGGTATGAGAAACTTACAAATTTCTTGGTGTCACATGGGTACAAAAGGGGAGGAGTTGACAAAACATTGTTCATCAAGACTGTTGATTCACATATCATAATTGCTCAAATCTATGTGGATGACATTGTTTTTGGCTCTACCTCTGAGTCAGAAGTTGAAAAATTTGTGGAACAAATGAAAGTCGAGTTTGAAATGAGTATGGTGGGTGAACTAACGTTTTTTCTAGGTCTGCAGGTAAAGCAAATGGAGGAAGGCACTTTTGTGAGTCAAAGCAAATATGCAAAGAATTTGGTCAAGAAATTTGGTCTTGAAAGCTCAAAATTTGCAAAAACACCAATGAGCACCACAACTAAACTCACAAAAGATGAGAATGGTGTCAAAGTTGATCCTACACTCTATAGGAGTATGATTGGTAGTTTGCTTTATCTCACTGCTAGTAGACCTGACTTGTGTTATAGTGTTGGTGTGTGTGCCAGGTACCAAGGAAATCCAATGGAATCTCATGTGAAGGCTGTGAAAAGAATAATTAGATATGTTCATGGAACAACTGATTATGGGCTTTGGTACACCAAAGAAACTAATCCCACTCTTGTGTGTTTTAGTGATGCAGATTGGGCTGGCAACACCGATGATCGAAAGAGTACTAGTGGGGGATGTTTCTATCTAGGGAACAATCTGGTGTCATGGCACAGCAAAAAACAAAACTCGATCTCCCTCTCCACTGCTGAGGCAGAATACATTGCTGCTGGAAGTTGTTGTGCTCAACTCTTATGGATGAAACAAATGCTGAAAGACTATGGGTTTGATCTTGACACTTTAACTGTTTTTTGTGATAACACAAGTGCTATCAACATTTCAAAAAATCCGGTACAACACTCTAGGACTAAGCACATTGATATTCGACACCATTTCATAAGAGAATTAGTTGAGAATAAAACTCTTGTGCTTGAGTATATTGAAACTGAAAAACAACTTGCAGATATTTTCACCAAGGCCTTGGATTCGGTTAGGTTTGACTTCCTCAGAAAATCCTTGGGAGTTTGTCTTGTTTAAAGTATTGGTTCTTGGTTGCTGGCACGAACTTAGAATCTGTTCAAACATTTTGAGAATCTATGTGTATGTCTTAGAATAAATTATCCTGTGTTGTATGAATTCCTGATTTGCTTGCCTAGAGTAAAATCAAATAGCAATCCCTTCGTAGTTTTTTTTTTTTTTTTTTTTTCTGTGAATCAAGCATTGTTTTATGTGACAGTGGTGTTTAGTGTTTCACAATTTCAGGCTCCTATGAATGAATAGAGCTACCTTCCTAGTGTGTGAAAGCCATCTTTGAGTAAGTTGGAACTTTGTAATTCGGAGTTATGAAGAGGATACTCTACCATAGAAAAGGGCTACCACTAGGGTAAGTGTGAGAGCGTCTTCATAGGGTACAAAATTTTGAAAGAGACTTTCTGTCAAATTGGGCAATGTTCCCTTGCTACACTCTCACACACATATGCTTGAAGTTGTGATTCACCGAATTTTTTTTTAAAAAAAAAGGAAAAATGATTCACATAGTGTTTGATTCATTTTGAAATATGCTTAGTAGCTGGATTGTGCTTGATTTGTGTTCAGGTATTGCTCAAGAGTTCATCCTCACAAGGTTTTTTATTTTAAGGTTCTCATACACACATGATTCTTTCATTGATTGTTCAGATTGTTTGTCACGTGCCCATAATTCAAGTTGTATTTGTTGTTTAGTTTTATTTTATTTTTTTTAAAAAAGGGAAAATTAAAAAAAAAGGAAAAAGAAAAATGGGGGAATTGTCTTGACCGAATCTTGGTTTTATGAATATTGCTTTTATGAGTTTCTTTTCAATATACCAAGTTATTCAAGATTTTTTTTATTCTTGACATCTCACGTGAATTAATTGAGAATATTGTGTTGCTTAAAGTCTTTGACGTGGTTTCCTTTTTTGAAATCGTATGGCTAGGGTTTGATCTCTCTTATTGTGTCGTGATCTTCACCATTAAATTCGGTTTCCTTTTGTGTTCCTCTATTGTTGTAATAAAAAGGGAAAGAAAAGTGTAAAGGAAGGGAGCAAGGCGATCGTGTGCCATGATGAGGATATTTGGTCTTAATAAGAAATTTTTTATAAAAAGGAAATATCTCTTCCTTGTCAGATTTGAGCAGTTATTTCAGAGAGATGTGACAGATTTTTGGGCAATTAACCGTCCTTTTTGAGTAATGGAAAGATCACATTCGGTTTGGTCCTTTATATAAGGGTTTCTTCCTCTTGTCTCTCTCACATGATTTCTCTAACTCTTCTTCATCTTCTTGGCTGTTATTTCTTGTCTTTGTTTTTTTTTATTATAGATACCATGGTGAGGACCAGAGGAGCACACTCAAAGAAAACTCCAACCAATCTCTCGAATCCTCTGTCTGGAACACCTGACAGCACAGCCTTGCCTTCTGCCTCTGCTCTTCCCAAGTCCGTCTCGACGCCTAGTTCATCTGCGGGGAAAAAACCCAAAATGAAGCCGCGTAAGCAGACAACTCCGGTTCTCACGGTGACCCCTCTAGTGTTCCCCGATGTTGATGCTGCTGTCCCTGTGTCGTCACCACCACCTAAAGGGGTGGTGACCAAAAAGGAATCTGGTATTCCTTCTTCTCAGAGCGCTCCAACCAAAAAGACTAGGGCATCCGAAAAAGGGTCTGTCGAACCCTCTCCACCAAAGAAGTCGTCTCTCCCATCAAAGACATCTGACAAAGGTTTTTTGAAGAGGAAAACGCCCTCCGATTCGACTGTCTCTCCTTTATCCTCGATCAAGAAACGTCTCAAGGACAACCCACCATCACCGTCCACTTCTGAGGCAGATGAAGAAGAAGAAACAATGGGTGACGAATCCACAGAAGATATCCCAGAGAAAGTGGCCTCTGACAAAGAGCTGTCTCAGGAACCTGAAGAATCATCCACCGACTCTGAGCCAAGGGAAGAGGAAGATGTTGCGTCGTCTGATCCAGATGTGGACACAGTCCCAAGCCCTGTCGCCACTGTTCCCAGTCCTGTGGAAACAAAACCCTCATCCAAGGGAAAAGGCGAGAAACCCATCTCTCGGTTTGGTACTCCTCTTACTAAGTCAGTGGTAAAATTTCAACCTCACTCTTATTCCTTCTGTTATAATGATAATGAACGAGATATGATGCTGTATGCCCATCGTAAGTTCCTTCCAGAGAGGAATTTTGTTCTTAGTGATCATAGGTCCTTCGGAGTTCTCATCTTGCTTCAAACCCGTGAGTGGGTTGGGTCCCTGGTGAAGCTTTCTGGCTATGTGGAGCGTGTTGTGAAGGAATTTTATGCCAATCTTACCCATGATGTGCTTGATCCAAAGTCCCCTCACTTCGAAAAGGTTTATGTCCGCGGACAATGGTACTCCTTCGCTCCTAAAGATATTGCAATCGCTCTCCAAATTCCGATTGCAACTGTTGAAGACCCAGCTGCTGACACACTTGATCGCGATGAAGTGTTGTCCGAGCTCGTGGGACAACGCATGCAGTGGTCCCCCAACACTGTTCTGCTGGTCACCAACCTGACAAATATGTATGCTGTGCTACACAAGTTTGCCACTTCAAACTGGAAGCCTACATCTCACACTAACACCATTTCTTTTGACCTGGCCGCATTCCTCTATAAAGTTGGCACAGGCATAGAAGTTGATTTGGCGAAACACATTTTTGATCAAATTGTTGGTTTCCGCAGGGGTAATCGTAAGTCTCTTAATTTGCCCTTTCCCCATCTCATTTATACAATTCTTAGCATGCAGAATAATGACATCAAACTGGAGATCGAAGACTTGGTCCTAGCCACTTCTGCCGTTTCATTCCGATCAGGTGGCCCTTCAAATGAGACTGGCGAAGCACCAAGCGCCAAGAAAGTGAAGCCTCAGTCCCTCAATTTCGTATCTGAGGACCTGCCCCCTGATTCTGTCCCAACAGTTTCACCTGCTGTGGCTTCAGAATTGGCGTTCCTTCGTTCTAGCATGGCTGATCTTCACACAAAGTTTGCTATCATCCAGCAGTCCATTCAAGACCTACTGATGCTTGCCACCCGTGCTTCAAATTCTTGATCTCTGTTTTTATTATATTTTTTTTTGCCATACAACATTGGTATTTTGGGGTCTTCTATTTCTCTTCTTTGGTACTTTGACAGACAAATAGGGGGAGAAGCACTCCTGGTTTATTTTTTATTAAGTTTTTGTGAACATCAAACTCTGGACCCTCTACTTTTTGAGGGGGAGTTTTATTATGATTACTTGTTTTTGATTACTTGTGCTTTTTCGCAGGGGGAGTTTTATTTGGTAATCTCTAACTTGTTTTTCTTGCAGGAGTGTTATATTAATTTTGCCTTCCAAAGTGCCAAAGGGGGAGATTGTAAAATCCCGGTTTTGAGGGATTTGTTTCTATTTTTAGTTTATTGGCATTTTTGGTTTTAGTCAAAATTAATATTGTATTTATTGATTAAATCATGTTTAATGTGTAATATTCTCTGCTGTAAATGTCTCTTTCTGTATACAGAATAAATCTGGAATTATCTTGGAAATATTCTTGTCATTTATTCTCATTGTCTCGGTTAGGAAAGTCTGGGTATCTTTTGTTTCAGCAGAATCCGATTCTGTCGAAACAGATGGATATTTACCTTATTTAGAATTATCTTGTGCATCAAGTAATCAATGGTGAATATTCTTTATTTATGCTTTTGTTTCTCTATAAAAGCTTCTGACCTGTGCGATTAGGTTATCACTTCAGAGATTGATTTCATATTTTGTTGAAGTGCCGTTTTCATGTGTAGAGAGCTTTTGTCCTAGAGCTCTTTGTTTTGTTTTCTGTTTTTCTTGCATATGTTTGTTAACTGTTTTGCAGGTAAAACTCTCAAGGACACTTTGTTTAGGAGCTTCGGGAGAAGCTTGTAGTGTGAGTCACTCTTCGGGAGGATTAGTGCACGGACCAGAAGTTGAAGGGAGTTCAAGTTTCTGAGTCATTTGGAAGTGTTATTAGGAAGTGTCAAATTGCTGGGATTGCGACAATTTAAAGAGGGAGTCTTTAAGATTGTATAAGTCAATTGGTGATTGTAATTTGAATAATTCTTATCTAATAAACTTCATTCTCTGGGCGTGGCCTCGTGGATTAGTAACAACCTGCAAAGGTTGTTGATACCACGTAAAAATTCGTGTGTCCTTTATTTTTACGTTTCTGATTAAGTAATTCTGTTGACACATATCATACATCTGTTTAAGCATTTCCGCAATCTGTTAAAACGTGTTTTTACATACATCCTTGGATTAATTATTTGAATTAATCAATTAATTTAATCCAAATAAGAGAATTTCAATAGTGTTGGTCAATTCTGAAAGTTAAGTACTAGTTTCCCTAAAATCTTCCACAAATTGTCTATTGAACTCTCTTTGCTCCTCTATAAATGTGTGTAAAGTGTCCTCTAAGGAATTCCTATTAGTCCAAACATTATATTGAAGTTCATGGGGGAAGTTAGAAAAATCGTGCTCAAAATTCATGTGAGGCATTGCATGGTAGTCGTACTCAGGCTTCCAACTAAAATCTACGGGGTTGATCCAACTATAATTATGATTTCTATGGTCGACTCTTGCAAAGTCACAATAACATTCATCATAATCTACCTCGAAAACCTCGTAACTTTCTCTATCAAACTTAGTTTCTAAGACCTCAAGTTCTTGGTATTCTCTTACACTAAGTTTGTATGCACTCCTAAAATGGCTAGTACCCTCAGTAGCACTAGAATTATGATTGTTTCCGAATGAAGAATAATACATTGGAAAATACATCTCAAAACGTTTATTTTCTTCTTCATTCATTTTTTTTAATTTGTTTTGCTTTAGTGATTTTTTTTATTTTTGTTTTACTTGTTTCCAGATCGATTTGAGGTTCTTAGAATGGTCCCACTTAAGACCCGAACTTTATCTAGAACTCCCCGAGGTTACTAGATAATTGTGGAGGGGTCACAATTCACAAAAGTGGTCCTCTTACAACCAACACTTACTAGAACTCCCCGATGTTACTAAGTAAGCATGGATGAGACTTTACTCAAATTGGATTTTAAGCAAAAATTGCTTATGCTGACAAAACAAGCTTTGTTTATTATTATTAGTGTTGTTGTTATTGTTGTTGTTGTTGTTGTTGTTGTTGTTGCTGTTGCTGTTGCTGTTGTTGTTGTTGTTGTTGTATTTTCTGATTTTTTTTAAAGATTTAAAACCTAAAATTAAAAAAAAAAACCTAATAACAAAAAAAATTAAATAAAGAGACAAATCTAACAATAATAAATAAATTTTTTTTATCTAAACACAAGAAATAAGATGCTCACAAAGCCTAAGCAAATATTATAGAAAAAAATGTAACAAATCCTAAACACAAATAATTAAAATAAAAATAAAAATAAATAAATGAATAATTTGCTCTCAACGAAAGCACCAAATTGTTGTCGCAGTTTTTTGCCAACGGTAGATTTATAAATGTAATAAGAGTATTAGTGCTTATTTGCAAACCGTAATGAACTTATAAGAACCCTTTCGTACACAAACAATTTTTCGTAGTTCAGTGGTTAAAATCTACCTAGTCCATGAGATAATATCATTACTCTTCTCTCACAATTTCTACAGAGTTTCAGTAATACAAAAAGGCCCTCCGTCTTCTTGTTCATTATCCCTGATATTTATAGTGGAATTTCCTGGAGAGGTTTAGGTAACCGTGTACATAAATATGGTATACATTTAATACAGATAATTTTCATTTACATTGGGATATGATTGCATAACAGAATATTCTCCTGCTATCTCAGATAATAAATGATAAATGGGCAATACAAACTGGGAATTAATGAGCGTATAAAGTGCCTCCGAGTCTGTCAGGATTCTTCAGTATGCGTCCTGACCAGGTTTCCACTGGCTGAATATCTTCATCGAGCTGGTGATCGAAGATTATCCGAACCTTAGTTTGGATTAACTTCTGAGCGCCCTAAAGGGGATCTGGCCACTATATGTCTCGAACTGAACCGTCATCCTATGAGGCGACCTGATAATGACCTGAATGTCGTATTGCCAAGTCCTAACTCGAGTTTCTCACATCATCATTAGCTAGATGTTCTACTTGTCTGGTTTTCTATTTATTCATTTGTTAATTGTACCCCTAGCTGAGTGATTAAACTCGTGCTGATTTTTACGGTACAACATAAGTATTTATAGAATTATATTTACAGAGTTTTCTCTTGTAGTCCATTAATATAATCAATATATGTAGTTTTGTCCTCCATTTATTGGTTCGTTAATTAGAGTTGGTCAAAATTAACGTTTTACCCTTCTAATTACCTCTTTATCCTTAAGTACCATTAATTCGCTAGCGAATAATTAATCTATAATGAAATTATAGATTTGAGCTCAATAACTATTCAGTTCTAGAATTTACCCTTAAGGAAACCAATATTCAATCTGGTAGGAAAGTATGGATTCCATTATTGTAATTTATTTTCCAAGCCATTCATGATATTGAATCTCCAAAACAAAAGTCATTAGCCTCATTATACTAAGAAACATTAACGAGTGAATCAAAAGATCCAATAAACACAAACACGAGTTCATGAATACTCAGGATTTTGACTAATCTACAAATGATCATCTATTATGATAAGAATCAAATCTTTAGGTCAAACGACAAGTTTATAAAGAAAATTTATTCTTATCGGTCCCGTCATATGTAATCTCTATTATATACAACAATTTTACTAATATGTCTATCCACATCAGTAATCCGAATCTATATCACTTGCATCCCGTATGCTTAGTAAACCGCACTAGTAACCATTCATTAAAGATTTCATACTTTAATATGTTACTCACTATTTTATTCATTATATATGATATTAATTCTCTTGTACTAATTCAAGATCGTAATCTCATGAATGACTAAAGAATTTTTTTGATATTATCATATAATTAATTCAAACAATAATTATAATACTCAAATATAATAAAAATATTCTTTTATTTAATTTAATAAAATATCTTTACATAATTTTAGTGCATTAATCCTAATAAAGAGGTCACATACAATTTTAAAGAGAGATTGAACAATTGTAAGAAATCCCTTAAACGTCTCCAAGGTAGAAAAGATGTTAATGGGGTGAAACGATATGAGGAAGAGCAAAAGAAATTATTTGAAGTTATGGTGCAAAGAGACGATTTTTGGAGACAGAGGTCGAAGCAGTTGTGGGTGCAAGTAGGAGACCAAAACAGCAAGTATTTGCATGCCGCTGCTAGTGCAAGAAGGAGAAACAATTAGATTCATTGTGTGAAAAATAGGGATGGGGGTTGGGTTGATTGGGAGAGTGGTCTCCAAGAGGTTATGACAGAGTATTTCCAGGAGTTGTTCAAAGCCTCTGAGATAGAATGGCACGAGATCATTGAGTGTAATGAGCCGTCTATTAGCACTGAGCAAAATTTGGAATTATTTAAGCCTATTTCGGAGGAAGAGGTTAAAGATGCTTTGTTTCAAATGCACCCAGATAAATCTCCAGATCCTGATGGGATGACACCAACATTTTATCAGAAATTTTGGAGGATGTAGTGGCTATGGTTAGGAATTTTTTTACTCAGAGGTTCTTTCAAACAAGCTAAATGACACTCATGTGGTGTTTATTCCTCCTCAAAACAGTTATTCAAGCTTTGCCAGCCTATACCATGAATGTCTTTCTTCCTCCGTTATCTATTCGTAAGGATGTAGAAAGAATGATGAGTCGTTTTTGGTGGAATACCTTGGATTAGTTGGGACTATTTAAGCTCTCATAAATCTAATGGAGGTATGGGTTTTAGGAATTTGAGGGATTTCAATTTAGCATTGTTGGGCAAGCAAGGGTGGCGTTTATTGCATAATGAGATGAGTCGGTTGGGCTAGATACTACCCTCGGGGCTCTTATCGAGATGCAGTTTTGGGCACCAATCCAAGCTTCATTTGGTGGAGCATATGGGAGGCTCAAGATCTGGTACGGAAAGGTGTAAGGAGAAGTGTCAGGTCGGGTTCGGAGATTGACATCATTAAGGATCCTTGGCTCCATAGTGATGAAGACATGTATGTGGTATCTAATCACCCTAGTCTTGGCAACAAGAAGGTGGCATCTCTTCTTAAAATAGGGCAACGTGATTGGGATGCAGAGTTGATCAATGACATGTTTGTAGAAAGTGATAAAGAGTTAATCCTAGGTATCCCTCTGAGTAGCTCGGCAGACAAAGATCTTTGGCAGTGGACAAAGGAGTTGTCCTGTTTCTATACAGTTAAAAGTGCTTACAAGTTCACTCCCGAGCTTAAAGGAAGATGGTGGGTGGATGATAACTCTAGTTTTTGGCATCAGTTTTGGCAGTTAAAGGTTTCGCCAAAAGTGTGTAATCTGCTTTGGAGAGCTTCCTCAAGCTGTCTTCCTACTCGGGTTCAACTTTGAATGAAGCATGTTGATTTGGAAGCTTCTTGCCCAGTGTTCCAAGGTACCTCTGAAACTATCACACATATACTAGATTTCCCTTTTACGTTAAGGTGTTGGGGGAAAGGTGGGAGTGAGACTCCCTAATGACAATACACTTGTGTTTGCAAGTTGGCTTTAGGCGGTTTTTGAAGCTAATTCGAAGGAGAAAAGAGGTGTGGCTGGGATGTTGTGTTGGGCACTTTGGAAGGGGCGGAATGATCTGGTTTGGAACCAAAATATCTTCTCTATTGAAGAGGTGGTTGTGTTGGCTAAATCTAATCTTGATCAATGGTTGTCAGCTCAAGAGAAGCATGCTTCTCTGTTTGTGGATCTTCTACTGCCAGAGGACGGTGGGGAGTGTTGGACTAAGCCTCAAATGGGATATGCCAAGATTAATGTTGATGCAACCTTGTTTGTTAATGACAGACAGATTGGCTTCAGCTGTGTGGCCAGAGATCATGATGGATACTTGATTGAAGCCATTGCTTCTCGTAGGCGTGGAATTGTGAAGCCTGAGATGGCTGAGGCTTTAGGTGTGAAGGAGGCCCTGAGCTAGATAAAAATGAAAGGTTGGTCAAATGTGCTATTGGAATCTAATTACCTCTTTGTTGTTCAAGAAGTTAGGAGTCGTGTGTCTATGGTCTCTCCTTTCGGCTTAATTATCAAAGATATTCAGTCTATTTTGTCTAGTTTAACAAATGTTTCCTTACTGTTTGTAAAACGATCTACCTCTTGTTTACAGGCTGATCGTAGTATTAGTGGGAGTGATATTCCTACTGAACTTTTGTCCAAACTATTGGAAGATGTGTTGATTTAATGAAATTAGCAACATTATTGAAAGAAAAAAAATCAGGTTTAAGTAGTAAACAATATAATTTTTAGGTGAAAGTTGGCTTTGAAGATTGCCAAGTGAATTCAATTCGAGTTGAATGTTTAAAATACTAATTTCCAGATATAAGTTCTCGTAAATAGTTGAACGCTAAAATATAACTTTTTGTATAGAATTTTATTTGATTTCATTGTATTTTATTATTTTTATACAATTTTATGTTTTTTTTAAATGATGTACAATATTATATTTACTGTATTAACTGTTTGTAAATATTTAATTTTACAATTTCAATTTATACTAAATTATATTATGCGTTTTTTAATGTATTTTAATAATTTTTAATTACACTTTTTAATATGTTAAGTCTAAAATAAATTATTTATTCATTTATTATTTCTTATTATCAATTTTTTATTTTAATAATTTCTAAATATACTTTTTAATATTTTAGTCTAAAATAAAACATATATTTTTTTAATTATTATTATTTTGTAAACTTGTTTTATTTTTAAATTATAAACTATTTTAGGCCAATGAGAAGTCGCCTTGTAGATTATTGGTTAAATTTAACAGTAAGAGGGGAATGTAAATGTAAGTAACAAATTAGAGGCAAAAGGAACTTTTGTTGCTAAAAAAATTTGATTGAGGACTCAATATTAAAAGAAAAGTCATAGAGACGATGTAATTTGATATTATTAAAATCACGACTTGTTTTACAATTATGTTAGTTTCAGTTAGAGAAGAATTTGCATCAAAATAGTAAGTTTGTGGACCGATATGTAAAAAGAAAATATATGAGAACTAACTTGCCAAGACACATATTGTTTGGGGACTATTGGTAGGAATAAGCTTTGGTTTCAATAATATTAAATTACACCATTATCTTTAACCAAATAGTTTAATGTATCCCCTTAAACAAATTATTGTCAAATTAATTTTAATAAGATAATATTACTGTTTACTTGAAATTATTTTTGAAATATTATATTACTAAAGTGTTTTAAATAAATTGATTGTCAAAATGAAATAATATTTTTTTAAATATTTTTGGTTTATTTAAATGAATATTTTTTAAAATATTATTGTAAAATATATATATAAAAAAATCAAGTAATTAAAGAGAGGGTGTTCTTATCTTATTAAAATTAAATTTGACTAAAAATTCATTGAATGAGTTGTTTTGTATTGTTTGTAAAATAAAGGGATATAATCTGGTATTGTTTAAACCATACATCTCTATAAATGGTATTTAAGTAAAATACAAAAAAAAAAAAATTGTATACACACCCTTTATATAAAATTGTGTGACGTATCTATAATCTTCAAACTTTAGATCAGTAATGAAGAAATTATGGCAACCATAATAAAATATATTTCTTTTTTTAGTAGTCTTTGTCGGATGAATTCCAATTTTATATCCCACTTGCCAAAATTATCATATTTTATAAAAAATTGCTAAAAGACACTATTGTTATCTAACAAGACAAGAATGTAAGATATTGTTATTTGTGCTTATTTAAATTTAACAAATAATATGACGTCATCTCGTCTAGTCTTTTAGACTTTAAAATAACTTTAAATATTAAATAGGAACACTCTATTTTATATCAATTGTATTGATGGTGTTATTCGGGTCGGGACATGGCAATTGGCACGTAGTGATTTGAATAGTCTTGATAAGGTGGTCCTATGCCGACGTCGGTATGAGCCATTGTTATAACATAACACGTTATTGTTTGCTTGTGTTTGTCGACTGAAGTGTTGTTCATTTTCGTTTGTGACGTTTAGGTAAAGTCCCCCACTGTGTAATGATATTTGCTCATCCGAAATTTTAATTTAATATCTCACAAATTTTCCTGTATTTTAACTTTATTAAAAAAAACAATTTTTTACTAAATATTATTTTTTGTTATAAAACTATCAAGAATACTAAAATGTAAAATATAAAGAAAATAAATTGACAAAGAAATAGAGAGATAAAAAGAGAGAGTTAAATTCTTGTATATCTTATTTTAATAGGGGAAAGACATCTATTTATACAGATAAATAAACCCTAAGAAAATCGTGCAACTACTTTGAATACAATCAATAATCAATGCTAATATTTTACTTTGAGTAACCTAATGATTATTCATTATTGTGGACATCCATATATATAATATTTTATAACACTTCCCCTTGGATGTCCATGAAAACTACTTCATTAAAAACCTTGCTAGAAAAACCCAGTAGGACAAAAACTCAGCCAAGGGAAAAAGAGTGCAGTGTATATTTACTCTCCGTCATTTCGACTCTCTTGAAGATCCTTTAATCGACACATTTCATTCTTATGTACCATCTTCTTTAACGCTGATGTTTGTAATGGCTTTGTAAATAATTCTGCAAGAATGTCGCTTGATCGAATTTGATATACATCAAATCACCACCCTTTTGAAGATTATGTGTGAAGAAGAACTGCAATGAAATATATTTAGATTTATCTCATTTAATGTATTATCCTTTTAGTTGAGCAGTGCATGCATCATTATTTTTATAGAGAATTGTTGGTATTTCTTTATCAGGTGATAATCCACATGTTCCTCAAATATGTTGTTTTGTTGATCTCAATCACACATTTTCCCCCTGCCTCATGAATTGCAAGTATCTTAACATGATTTAAAGTTACCTCGTTATTACTTGTCAGGAAAACCTAGTGGGACAAAACCTGAACTAAGGGAAAAAGAGTACAACATGTATATAACTCCCCCTCATGCATATATTCATGGTAACTTTAGTGATCAAATATCTCATATGATTTTCATTGTAATTATAAATCACCATAAATCATCTATGATCACATATTCACTATAACTCTTCTAGAGCATATATGTCGAATAGAATATGAATATTTATCCAACATATTAAATCAATCATGTATATAACCTTGTTCATTATCATATCATACCAACAATGTTATAATATGCATCATATTTATGGATATTCATTATCTATGACTATGTTCAATCCAAAATTTGAAATTTAAATATGATCACATGAATGAATATCTTTAATAATATCAATTTTCATATGCAATAAAGATGGTACTTCGGGACCATATATTCGTTGCATTCTTGTTACATGTTCTTTAATTTCTACATCAAGTGATCATAGACACTATGATTCTTTGTGCATATGAAGTTCTTTGGGACTTCTCTACTCATAATTTAATCTATAATCAAATAATATAATTAATAATTTCGAATCTACATGATGAAATAATAAATATTTCTTCAGTAGTTTATAAAATAATCTGGAGCTCTTCAAGAGCTTTTTACAACATATTATTTACGAATTCACATTGCATAGACAATTATACTTGTAATTCTAAATAATTATTCACCTACATGTCTTTAATCCAGACAAAGATTTTTATTGTAAAATGCGCGCGACTTTGAATTTATATCTCATAAGACATGTTAAATTCTTCTAGAATTTTTCTGGTAAGGTATATTTTAAATTCTCATATTACTAGAAGCTCCAAATAAATAATTTGTATTACAACATTTATATGACACATATCAGTTCTCATAAAACATATATATTCCAGGCTATAATCAAATCTTGATTATATTTTCTCATAACAATATGTATATGCGTTTATTTAATCATTCTCTTATCTATACAAAATTTGTACAATAATTCATTTGTGTACAAGTATACAAAATTCTCATTAGAACTACATTTTCTTGTACAAATATTTATTTGTACCCCTACAGGTTTTACTTCACTTTATGTGAGTAAATTTATACTATTTGTATTGCGTCATATAATTTTGGCAAAAACTAAATATACGTCGATAATTCTCGACCCGTTTAATATCGTGATCCTTGCTATCTCATATTAGTTTATTGCATATGCAAACATTTTGTATTGTCGACAATAATTCATAATATGACAATTTCCTCCCACATTGACATAACTTAAAGAGATCTCATTATTTTCAACATACTCGTCAAACATGTATATTATTTATAGGTACCTATATAACAACTTCAATGGCTTTAATTATTATCAACTTTTTTATGTCTATAACCTCTTTAATGAGTCTCTTCAGGAGCACAATTTTTATTTAATGTTCAAATTATCGATACTTTATAACATTAAGGCATCTTCATGAGTGTCTTTTACTTACAATATCTTCAGGACGAACCAAATGAACATTTATTTTCATAATTTCTACTTTATTCACTTACACTTCAAGTGTTATTAGACTCATTCTGACTCAAGTTATATAATATTGATTTGTAGTTGGCATACATATATGTATGCTTTTATCTTTTTTAACTTCTAGTTCTTATTTTGTGCAAAGATTATTTTTCAAAATATTCATCGATCCAACTGCATTTCTCTCCCCCTGATCGAGAGAATATTTAAAAAATTAATACTACATATAGGGATTTCAATATATCACAATAAACTAATATTTGTTCAAACTCATATATATTATTGGGTCATTGAACTTCAGGTTCAATAAATCACAATTACGAACATATTTCATTTTCAAGAATGAGTCATAAACATATGTATAGTTGAAAATATACAAGCTTATAATTCTTGTAAGTTCATGATCATACGACTTTATCACATCGATAAGAAATTATGCAATAAAAATCCAACAATGATTCAAGAATGCAAAGTGAATATAATTAAATACTCATTATCAAAATAATAAAAAAAATTCTCATACATCTTGGACAAAAAAATAAAACTATATAGCAAAATAATTGTCAGAAGAAATATAATTTCAACTTATAAATAATTATGAAAATTTTGAGAAATGAATACACTAACATTCTAATGAGTGGCACTTTTATAAATGATATACATGAAGTAAAAAAAATTAACAATAAAACTGGAAAAGTTAAAATATTTATAAACAGAACATTTGAAACTAGTTGAAATATATATATTTTTCTTTTAAAAATACATAATATTCAAATTTATTTTCACTTCTCATATGCAAAATATATATACATGTTTTCTTGAGCATCATATAAGAATTAATAATAAAAAGAATCTTCTGGTTATTCATCTAAATTTAGGAAAATTTATACATTTCATTGCATATGATTGATCATTCAATTATTGAACTTCATGTTCACTATACTTTGTATTTCACTAAAATTTTCAACATATACATAACCGCTATAAAATATTTATTTTTGTTTATATACTAGAGAATGAAATAATTTTAATATCCTTCAAAATATATAATAGCATTGATTCTTCAATAATCAAATTTCTCCATTTGATTTTTGTAATATATTATGTTCAATAACATTATATTTAACCATTTTCTCTATCAAATGGTGTGATTGCTTAAAAGCAAAATTATTTTTCAAATATAAACAACTTTATCATTCATTCAAGTTAATACACAATGATAATAATCATGTTTGTTGTAACCAAATAGGTATAATCATAATATGAATATATCACTTATTTTTCTTTCCAATAAGTGGTCAAATTTATTAATGAAATAAATCATTTCTTATTCTTATGACTTGATATATTATATAATTAAATATATGACCGGTACTATATAATTATAAGTCATTTTTGGCCACATTCACAATTATATAGACATTGTACAACCGGTACATAAAATATGTTTAACTTTAGCTAGCAATTGTGTTCAGGTTTCATCAAGACCATTTTCAAATAATCTTTGTGACTTTATAACACTTTGAGGAATGTAATTATAAATTATATTTTGATCAATGACAAAGTTCACTATAATACTAATAATTTAGACATTCACTTATGGAAATGTGTAAAAATAGTAGTGACTATATATTTTTTTTATCACCAATAATTATTTAAGTGTCATTCACTTCAGGGAATAATATTTAAAAGACATTACTTGCTCCTGGCAAGAAAAAGTACATATATGATAATATGACTAATATGGAATATCGATACTCTTTAAAATAAAATTTCATTTTCTATCATTCTCTTCAGAGAATGATGTTTAAATATTTTAAATGTACAATGAAATTGAAATATATGTTAACTTCTTCATTGTACAATTCATATATATTCAATTCAATAATCAAAGGTATTTTCACTAAATTAATATGCATTTTTCTTCAATTATATTCTCATTATTTCATAAATTGATGTTTTGATGCAATTTTCTAAAAATACTTTTGGGACTTCAAAAATTAGTCTCCAATTGCATCAATCATAAATCATTTTAAATGTTCTTTAACTATATTCTTGATAAAGATGAAACATTCACTTCTGAGAATGTTCACATATATTTAGTAATTATATTTCTTTTTCACAAAATACATTAATATATATATATAAATATATATTTCTTTAATATATCCCAATCAATTATAATGATGAATATCACTTTTGCATAATCTTCAGGATATATGCAAGATCTTATATCAAGAATCTATAATAAAAAATTTTCAATATGTCATAGACATGGAACTTTACAAATTCTAATGTAATCATTTGTAAATAACTATAAAATAAATACTATAGAGAAATCAATATTATTTATGTGAGATAATATTAACATATATATAAATATAACCTTATTTATGATAATAAGTTATTAAACCATCTCATACAATCACAATGGTGAAATAGCAACTCATATATATACAAGTCTTATCAAAATATACAATATGATAATAATATAAACATACCTTCGCAACAAAATATTTTAACCTCAATGAAATATGATGACTAGAGTTTGGATGATGATTTTTTATATCAAATTATGATGGTGGCTGAAGATTGAATCATCAAGTTCAGATTTAAGGAATGATTATGGCTAGAGACCCGTGACAATATTTTGAACCTACAAACAATGGTAGTTAGAGAATCGTGCTGATAACGTGTTATAAAACTATTAAGAATACTAAAATGTAAAATATAAAGAAAAGAAATTGACAAAGAAATAGAGAGAGTTAAACTCTTGTATATCTTATTTCAATGGGGGAAAGACTCGTATTTATACAGATAAATAAGCCCTAAGGAAATCGGGTAACTACTCTGAATACAATTACGAAAAGACGCCTAGAGTACGAAGTGGACGTTTTGAGTAGTGGAATGGACTTCTCATTAATTGCACAGATTGATGGGCCCAGCAATAGGGAGTCAACATGTGGCACGAACTTTTCAGAGAAGTCAGAGGCATCCCAAACGTCACCTCTCGAAGACCTTTCTGAATTACTCGTCAATCTAAGTCTCCACTGTCCAAGGACGAGTGGAGACTTGGGGGGGAAAATTTTGTCTGTGTTTTGACCATCCGACATGTGGCAATTGAGAGTAATTGGCAACAGGCCATGGAGTCCTCAGGATGCGAGTTCATTGATGTAATTCAGTTCGGCCGAGTCAAGAATACCTCCAGGTGAGGTTATGCCCCGAGGTCTTCTCTCAGGCGAGGATATCTTCCGTTGAGACCGCGTTTCAAGTTGGTCTCCAAAGTATAAATAACCATGTGAGGCCATGACCTGAGGTCTTGCCTCGGGGAGAAGATATCTCCAAGTGATGTTACACCCCGAGGGGCCCTTCCAACTTGGCCATTCTCTAAGTTCAGGATTCAGGTCCTCGAGCTTAGGAGTAATGTCAGGTGTCGATCACTATAGGTATGGGCCTCGAAAGGATCGTCTGACAACTTTTGGTGATCCTCGATTAGTGGTGTCGAGTTCGTACACTCAACAATTGGAATTTCCCACAACGCCGTCTGACACGGGCAAACGTGCGCTGCACCCTGACAGTCGCAGGTGTGTTCCCCATAAAGTTGGTGTGTGGGATTCTGCAATGGGCCCCGTAGAATCTGCGTGGGCCATAGTCTTTATTGTTACACAGCCCTTTGTGTATTAATTTAACATTAATACCCTGATATTAACGAATGATGATGAGCATTAAGGATCCCAGCTTCTATAAATAGGGCTGGGGTATCCCTTTGTAAGGGTTGGTATTTTTTTGGAGAGAGAAACTTTGTACTCAGTGTAATATATACGCTGCCTGAGAACCACCATTGAAGCTTGCTATCATAAGCTTCAAGCTCACTAAATAATAGAGACTCGTGGACTAGGGTTCTTTTATAACCTGAACCACGTAAAATCTTATGTCTATCTTTATTTATCCTTTAAACTCTCAGATTAAGTTGGCAGCGAAAAAGGCAGTCAACAGTTTGTATTCCAATTGTTGTTTTTGCAAACAAATTAAGAAATCTTCAAGTTAATGATTTCTCATTAATCTTTACATGAAAAACGAGTTTTACACTCATAAAAACAACATTTGAAATCTTGAAAAACCGTTAATGGCCGAGAATATTTTTTTAAATTAATGTTTGATTTATAGTTATTTTTAAAGCAAAAAAAAAAAACATAAATCTCTTAATTCATGTGTTTCTAATTGATCTGGGCTGAAAAATCTAGTTTTTGGACATCAAAAATGTATTTTCCAACGGGTTTTGAAACAGGGTCGCGTGAGCCATTTGCAGTAAACCGGGTCAAAACGACCCAGATGGCTAAAGAAGCCGATAGAAACAACTTGTCATTTCTCGGTTTTATGATGTAAAACGACTTGTCGTTTTTACATGTTACACGGCACAAATCAGGGGAAACGACAAGGCTGAATTTAAACAAAAAAGAAATAAAATATATATATATATATGAAAATTAAAGTTTTTTCAAAATATTTTTGGAATTAATATTTTCTTGATTTCTACATTAATTTAGGCAATAAATTTAATTTTTTTAATTTTTCTTATTTTAATTACGCATATAATGTTGGTAATTTATATGTTATTTGGAAATTAATTAAAATGTGAAATGTTTTTATTTGGTATATTTATTTTTTTTATTGTGCATTGAATTATAATAATTGTGCTAATTTGGGTATGTGATTGCAATTAAGTTTTAGTACAATTAACTATTAATTTACCAAATACTATATAATTGACTTATTTCCTTATTAAGTATTAATTATGCCATTTAATTAAATATGAGATTACTGCATTTATTTGTATCATGCGTATAAATGTAGTAGATTGTGCTAATTTGTATATTTATTTATGTTTTAATTCATGCAATATTTATTATCAATACAATTAATTTTGAGATATTATATGTATGATTTTATGTTTTTAATACATGATATATTTCATATTTGTGATAGATACAGTAAGCTTATAGTTAGCATATAGATTAGTTAAATAATATTTAGCATATTAAGATTCATAAAATATCTTCTAATTAATTAGAAGAATTACTTAGATAGAATAATGAAGTTCTGAATAATACATGAATAATTTTGTGGTTAACATGAGAAAGCATGAAACTGAGACAATGCTCAATTTAGAATTGTTTTTAATGTTATTCGGACGACCATACTAGGAGCACTCTTAGTGATTGTTTATTATGTTGTTGTATAATTGTTACACCCAAATTTCGAGGATGAATAAATGAGCCTCGAAATGTAAGCTCGAAAATAACAGGCATTGGCTGAACATTTGTATAAATAGGCATGATTCTTGATTTGTTGTTGTTGCCGATCGAGCACAAGTTGAAAGGCTCGAGCTCAAGTAGAAAGGCTCGAAAGCAGGAACCTTCTCCGAAGCATGAGTTCGATGAAGTCACTAGATGAGGAGGAAGTTAACTGGAATGATGAACTCGAAGTTTGGATCGGTCTCGAAAACGTGTTATCCATGCATTCGAGATCAGCAACGTATTTTGCACATGGAAGCTGTTATGAAATTCCTATTCCTTTGGGATTTGTAGTTATTAGATATTAAATCTCAATTATCATGGGAAATTATGTAATTAATATATTTATTTACATTTATTTTAAATTTGAATAATTGATTGTAACTTCCCTGGATCAGTGGAAAATATTCTCATAACCAGGTCTATAAATAGCCTATGATTTTTCATTTGTATTCACACACAAAATTGTACTGAGAATACTCTGCCGAATTGCTTTGAAAAAACTTTGAGAGAGTGTCAAGATCAATAATATTGGCTCGTGGACTAGGCAGATGTTAACTGCTGAACCACGTAAAAGCTCTTGTGTTCTTCTATTCTTTTTGAAATATTGTTTAGTGCTCTTCAAAATTAAGTTGACGAAAAACAACATCAACAATAATTGTTCTTAGGAATGAAGTAGAGCCTAAAACATAATGTCTAGTAAATCATATAATTTTAAATAATTAGGGACTAGCCACAGTATCTTTAATTATATAAAATTATATATTAAGCTGATTAGGATCACATAATCAACATAAATTGTGATTGATTATATATATATAATAATTTTACCCCACTTGGGTTTTATTATATTTATATAATTAATTAGGATATCATATTAAATTAATTTTCTTAATCTACCCACAAGAATTACGATAATTAATTTAATAGTCTTATCATAAAGTTTATTAAGATAGAAATATTCAACCATAAGTTTTTCCATTGTTTGACTATCCTTTCATAATGTACATTCAATCTTATTAAATTGAAAATTTAGCCCACAGACAATTTTTTTTAATTAGATTTCATATTCAAGATGTTTATACGTTGGTAAAAATATGGTTTCATCAAGCCTCAAATCTATATATTCTTAAGTTTGTAATCCTATTCATGCAACTTCTCAATCCGCCTCTAGTTTTATTGCTATCCTAACCGAAGTTCCTGAGCTTATAGGTGACAACATCAAAATATGGAAGGAGAGAGTTCTTTTCCATTTAGGATGCACGAACATGGACTATGCAATCATGAGATGAACCCGCTGTAATCAAGGAAACCAGCACTGAAGAAGAGATCACATTGTGTAACAAATGGGAGCAATCCAACCGTCTTAGTATCATGTTCATCATGACGAAGATTCCTACTGGAATGTGTGGATCAGTGGAGCAGCATGAAAAGGTAAAAGATTTGATTAAATCCATTGACGAGCAGTATGACACCTTTATCAATCCCCTTTGCAACACTCTCATCAGGCAGTTATCATCATCAAAGTTCACTGGAATTGAAGACGTGAGTGAGCACTTCACCAAGATGAGAGACATCGCTGAACAACTGAAGAAGTTCTATGTGGTGATACCTGACTCCTTCCTAGTTCTTTATATCCTTAGCAATCTTCCCTCCCATACATGCCTTTCAAAATTTCCTACAATACGGACAAGGACAAGTGGAGTATCAATGAGCTGATGAGCATGTGTGTACAAGAAAAAGGAAGGTTGTTGATGGAGCAAGAAGAAAGCACTCACATGGCAACTCAGGGAAAGCCTAAAGGTCCATCCAAGAAGGACAAGGGGAAAAATAAGAAAATACCTCCTCAAGTTGACATAAAGAATGATTCCAACAAGTGTTTTTTTTTTCTGTAAAAAAAAAAAAAGGACATGTGAAGAAGGAATGCGTCAAGTTCAAACAATGGATGGAGAAGAAAGGTCATCCGATTTCTTTTATATGTTATAAATCTAATATAGCTAATGTCAATATTAACACATGGTGGATTAATTCTGGATCAACAATTCACATTTCAAATTCTTTGCAGGGTTTACTAATCCTAAGGAAGCCAATGGGAAGTGAGCAAAGCATCTTATCTAGAAACAAGATGGGCTAGTATGTGGAGGTTGTAGGAAAGTGCAATTTAGTTTTAAGTAGTGATTTTATTTTAAAGTTAGAAAAGATCTTTTATGTTTCAAGTTTTTCTAGAAACTTGATTTTAGTTTCAAGTCTTGTACCTTTTGGTTATTCCTTTACATTTTTTAGACAAATCTTTTAATTTATTATTCAAATCTGAATGTGTTATAAATGGTATTTTGTCTGATGGTCTTTATTGTTGGAAAAACTTATACAGGATCTTAATTTATTTTCATGTATATCTAATATTAAACAAATTAATACGAGATAGCCTAAAACATGTTTCTAAAATTGAATTCAAAGAGAAACAAAAATAGAATACTTACAGTATACGCAGCGGAATTAAGAGTCCTTCCTTCAGTTTCTCTAACTCTTGTATCCTTTCTGTCGCAGAGTATTATCAAGAAACTGAACCGATCTTCTATTTTCTTCACGATCTTCCAATGTATCCTTAGAACCACCTAGACTAGTGTGGGCAATTCTCAACACATGAGATAGATATAGAGAGAAGAAGAGAAAATACAAAGAGGCTTAGAAAAGGACTTGTGTTTAGAGAGAATATAAAACTATCAGAAAATCTGACTTATCAAAAACCCTTTTTTAACTTCTCTATAAGCACTCCTTTTATAGACTCAATTAGGCCATTTAATTTAATTAAAAAATCAATAAAATAACAGCCATTTTGAAGCCCTAGGTCGAAATTATCATGGGCTATAGGCCCGTGAAATTTCCCATTTGATTATAAGTCCATTGGACTTAAAATCAAGGCCTGTATTATTTTCTATTGATTTAATTAATTAAATAATTATTTAAATCCTTTATCAAATTAATTATTTATAATTTGAACCTTGATTTAAACTTATTTATTAATTTAGATACCAATTTATCTTAATTAATAAATCTGCCATAACTTCTCTTTTCTTCTCAAAATTACACAACTCTGTGAAACTATCCAAAATTGACCTGGTCAACTTTGATAATTCTAATTGATGATTAAATCAATTAATTGAGACTATCTAGATGATTTTATCCAAGGTACAATGGGGACCATGGGCCTATGAAATCAAGCTCCAATAAGTTATCATAAATCTAACAAATAAATTTACTAACTTATTAATTCCTCGTGACTCCACTATAGACTTGGAATTGTACTCTTGAATTCATAGAACGCTCTATAACAAATATAGATACGCTATTAATTATCCATTGTTACAACCATAATTGTCACTCAATCCTCTATAAACGGTCTACAATGAGATAGGACTAAAATACCGTTTTACCCCTCATTGTATTTTATCCTTAAAACACTTAGTTCCTTGTAAATGATATTTCAGTAAACTAATTTAATTACTGAAATGAGATCTCTATCATTTTAACACCTTGAACCAAACTAAAAGGAAACCATCGTTTCACTTATTCATCAGAAGCTATAGATGTTCATATCTATGATTAACACTCCCACTCAATTATACTACCGAGTTCCCAAGATGTAAGTATGGGCTAGTCCGTAGGGTAAGCTGGTAACGAACAAGTCAAAGAACTCAAATAATACAATCAGTTAGAATACTAACCACTCAGAATTGAGATTGAATTGACCTATGGTCAACTATATGATATGACTAGAATAGATAATAACGGTATGTTTACTTATCTTATCAACTGTCAATATCGGTCATGTCCGATGTAACAAATACATCCGATATTATCTACTTTGCTAATGTTCTGGAAAGAACATAACACTGTAATGTGTAAGTAGATCATATCGTAGATTGGCAAGTCAGTGTAAATCCGGTGCACTGACTAATCTTAGGACTAACTTATTTTTGAACATATAATCATATTTATTTTCCACTGTGATTACGTCACTATAAATAAGATTAGCTATATGCTCGGGATTTAATAGAAGTTTATATTAAACAAATAATCATGAAAATAAAACATGTGAGCAAAGTGATTGACCAAGTCAAAAAATGATTTCTATTCTTTTATTGATAATAAAATGAGATTACAAAGAATTTGGGTTTTAATTAGGGCATAAAACCCCAACATTTATTACATTAATTTACAAAATAATACCACTCGTGATGTTATGCATGTTCACGCTGGGAATAAAAGATGTGTTATTAATGCGGATTCCTCTACATTATGGTACCAGAGATTGGGACATATCTCCATTGATAGGATTAAGAGGTTAGTAAATGATGGGGTACTTAATACCTTGGATTATACTAACTTTGAAACTTGTGTGGATTGCATTAAGGGAAAGCATACCAACAAGTCTAAGAAAATGGTGTCCATAGGAGTTCTGAATTATTAGAAATCATAAATACAAATATATGTAGTCCAGATATGGACTCATATGGTGAGAAATACTTCGTCTCCTTCATAACAAAAGCGAAGCATTAGATGTCTTTAAGATATTTAAAGCTGAAGTAGAGAAACAATGCAATAGGAAAATTAACATAATGAGATTAGATAGAGGTGGAGAATACTATGGTAGATACACTAAGGATGGACAAGCACCTGGTCCGTTTGCAAGGTTGCTTGAAGAAAATTGGATCGTTTCCCAATACACCACGCCTGGTACACTTGAGCAAAATAGTGTTGTAGTAAAGAAGAAATTGAACACTATTGGACATGGTGCAAAATATGCTTAGCAGCAATTCCAAAATTCGTAAATCCTTGTGGACTAAAGCTCTAAAAATGGTTGTGTACATATTAAACCATGTTCCAACCAAGGCATTCTAAAAAAATCCTTTTGAATTATGGAAAGGTTGGAACTGAGTTTGCAACATGTACGCATTTGGAGATGCCCGCCTAAAGTTAGGGTATTTAATCCACAAGAAAAGAAACTGGACCCTAGGACCATAAGTGGGTATTTCATTGGATTTGCTGAAAGGTCCAAAGTTTACAGATTCTATTATCCATCTCATAGCACTAGGATTGTGGAATCAATAAATGCAAAATTTCTTGAACATGACTTAATTAGTGGGAGTGATCAATCAAAGGACTTAAATTCTAATAAATATCATTCAGAACCTTCCAGCTCAGGATCAAGATTGAGAGTGGTTTAGAACATCCCTTAAGTTCAAACGGATGTTGAAAAACCACAACAAGTCATTGAAAATCCACAAATTGATGATGAAGTTCCAATGGATCAAGTTGTTCACAAATTACTTATAGTTGATGAACAACCAGATGAACCACCTGCTCCCCAAGAGTCTGCTCGTGTAGTCTTAAGAATATCCACTAGAACGACAAAACTGACAATTCCTAGTGATTACATTGTGTATTTACAAGAATCTGACTACAATATTAGAGCTGAAAATGATCCATAAACATTTTTACTAGCCATGGATAGCCAAGAATCAAAATTGCGTTACAATTCCATGAATGAAGAAATGAATTTTATGAAGAGCAATGAAGTTTAGGATCTTGCTGAGTTGCCTAATGAGGCGAGAGCCATTGGGTGTAAATGGGTCTTACAAAAATACTCATTAGGCAACATTGAGAGACATAAAGCAAGACTCGTTGCTAAAGTTGTAACGTCTCAAATTCGTTATTAAGGTTGAGTGCCTTGATTACTGTGCCAGGAGGGCATGATCGGATTTATATATGGATTTAATTGAATATATGTGAAAAATATGAGTTATATTAAGATATGATCATTTATGCATGTTTATGTGTATTAAATATGCATGTGGGCCCGTTTTTGTGGAAACTGGGCATTTTCGTACTTTTGACCTGTTAAGGGTATAATTGTAATTATATGTGTTATGTGATTGGAACCACATTACTATATGGATATATTTGCGATAACTGGCTTAAGTCAATCCTTTAGAGCGATTTGGCGAAAAAGTCACGACGAGGATTTATACCTGGCTCGGGGTGAGCGAAGGGGTATTTTGGTAATTTTGCGTAGGTCAGGAATTAGTGGAATATTATTAGGGGAAATAATTGTACTTGGAAGGTTAGTAATTTAATTGGGAATCTAAGGTGTTAATTTGAGGTTTGGTGGGGTTTTGGGCATATTGACAAATTTTCCCTTGGTAATGCTTTGAAGATAAACTTTGGGGTGAGGGTAGGATGGTCTTTTGACCTATTTGGCTAGGGGTTAGCTGAGTCTAGGCAGCTCACGTTTAGGCATTGGACATTTCCAAGGGTCCTCTCTAGGAACTCACTCAAAGGGACATCAAAAGCTCAAGGAACTTAGGCTTGATCAAGAGTTTGAGGGATTCTTGGGAGGAATTAAAGGGACTCAAGAGACCTAGTACTGCCAAGGGTCTCTCTATTCAGCTACAAACACGAAATTCAAAGGAGGTAAGAGCTTAGTTACGCTATTTTTCATTTCAATGGTTATGTTCTTTAATTTTGGGAGTTTGAGGTGTTTTAATGGAGATTGAAGTGCTTAGAGTTAAAATTTGGGTGTACTGAGTTTTGAAATGAGTTTTGTTGCTTTTAACTTTGGTGTGTTGATGTATGGTTGTGATTTGGGCTTAGGAATTTCGAATTTGGTGGCTAGAATCTTGAGTTCTAAGCTCAAAAATGTCAATTGTTGGTATGTTGTAATTTTGATGAATTTTGGTGCGTTTTATGGTAGATTAATGTTGGTAATAGTTGGTCTACGTTGTATGAGGTGTTTTGTGGTCATAAATTTGTTGAAATACTGAATTGGGGTCAAGTATTGGGTCTTATTTTCAGGGAGAAGTCGTAAGTCTGAATTGGGAAAAAACACTAAGCTTCTAGGTAATTTTTGGGTTTCTGGTGACCTAGCGCGACCGTGCTAGGTTGTGGCGCGACTGCGCTAGTGTCCCAAAAACCAGGAGATTTTGATTTTTTATTTCGATCTTTGGGTTTCGGAATTAGGGGTGCAACTGCGCTGCGCCGGTATCCCAGAAAGCCTAAACTTTCTGCTGGCGCGACCGCGCCATGTGTCCCGAATTAAGGTTTTTCTGGTTTTAGGATTAGGGTTCGGAGAGTTCGAGAATCCTTTTGGTGGCCCACTTGGGGGCTTGGGGGACATTTTTAACGTCCCGACAAACAGGAAAAGTAATCTTAAGTGTAAGGTCTAGGGTGAGGCTCGGGATTTGGAGTTGATCCCTAATAAGGGTGTGTTTATGTTGTGACTAGATTATCGCAAGGCTCGGGATCAGGATTGTACTTAAGGCTGTATTGTCTATCGCACGGAACTCAAGGTAAGAAAACTACACCCAAGTTGTGATTGGGGCTCGAACCCCTGTTAATAAATATGAGTATGACTATGAATATATGTGAGATTATGGCTACAATTGTATTTGAGAATATCCGATAGGGCATGCTTGTATATGCTGCTTCTGATTGCATATTGTGCAATATATGTGATTATATCTATTTTGAAGGTCGGCCTAAGGGCGTCGAGGGCCAATAGTAAGCGTGCGGAATGCAGCCCGACCTAAGCGTGTCGGGGTCGGCTATATGATCAGAGGACTCGGCCTAAAGGCATCGAGATTGAACGTTATACAAATAAATAGAAGTGCTGGTTGCACTTAACTAATTGCATTGATTATTGAGATTGGATTATATGTTTGGTTGAGCAGGTTATTCCTGCTAAGCTTATTGCTTATATCCTATTGCTAATTGAACTTATCGATTGAAGTTTACTGTTTATATATTGTTGCTCATTTGTACCTGTTGATTTAAGTTTTCTTGCTGAGCCTTGGATCACGGGTGCTACGTGGTGCAGGTAAGGGAAAGGGAGAGCTGGACCAGCCATGAGTTGGAAAGCTTCAAGGGCGGTGTGTACATATGCAGCCTACTCGACCGCCACGGCCGGGATAGTTTGGGAGGAACTAGGGTTGAACCCTATTTTTCTGCTTAAGACGACTAATCTGTATTTTATTTGTCTTTTATCAGTATGTAAACACCTTTTGGGATCACGTGTATAAACTTAATATTTTTAATGAAAATCAATTACTTCGTTGACCAAAATTTTTAGTACCTAACCTTGATTTAGTCTTTAATTACACGTTTAAGTCCAAATGACTCGCTTAGTGAGTTAAGCATTATTTTAAACACACAGTGTAACGGTCTTGCCTAACCAGGGTGTTACAAAGGTATTCACTTAAAAAGAAGGGATTGATTATACAGACACATTTTCTCACGTTTCTATGAAAGATTCCCTTAGCGTAATCTTGGCATTAGTTGCTCATTTCGATTTAGAGCTACAATAAATGGATGTAAAAATTGCTTTCCTGAATGGTGACCTAAAGGAGGAGGTATACATGAAACAACCAGAAGGATTATTCATTAGTAATGGTGAGCACCTAGTATGCTAGCTTAAGAAGTTCATCTATGGATTAAAACAAGTGTCCTGCCAATAAATGATAAGGGTTTTCTCCATGAGGTGAAACAATTCCTTTCGAAGAACTTTGAGATGACGGATATGGGTGATGCGTGTTATGTCATTAGCATTAAGATCCATCGAGATAGACATCAAGGTATCTTAGGTTTATCTCAAGAAGCCTACATCAACAAAGTTTTAGAGAGATTTTGGATGAAGGATTGTTCACCAAGTGTTGTTCCTATTGTTAAGGGTGATAAATGAAATTTGAACCAATGTCTGAAGAACGATTTTGAAATGGAAGAAATGAAGAAAATCCCTTATGCTTCTGTTGTTGGAAGCTTAATGTACGCTCAAGTGTGCACAAGACCTGACATTGCTTTTGTTGTCAGAATGTTAGGAAGATACTAGAGTTTCCTAGGATTAGACCACTAGAGAGCTATGAAGAAAGCGATGAGGTACCTCCAAGGTACTAAGGATTACAAATCGATGCTCAGACGAACCAAAAATCAGGAAGTAGTTGGCTACTCAGATTCAGACTTTGTTGGTTATGTTGACTCACGTAAATCAACCTCTGGTTACGTGTTTATGTTTGTCGGTGGAGTTGTGTCTTGGAGGAGTACCAAACAGACATTGACTGCTACTTCTACTATGAAGGTCGAGTTCGTTTCCTGTTTTGAGGCTACATCACATGGTGTATGGCTAAAGGGTTTCATTTCAGGCCTTAGAGTTGTTGATTCTATTTCTAGGCCATTGAAAATGTTTTTTGGCATTTCAGCTGTTGTATTCATGGCTAAGAACATGCAGTCAGAGGGAGAAGGGCACGAACTCTCAATTAACATTAGGTATTTTTTTTTATTCACCCATGATAAAATGCTTGCAAAAGATTCATTTGGTATTTTATTTCACACGGTTTCTAGATACATATACATATTAAAAACAATAAATAATTTTTATATATGCTCAAGTTTTTTTTCTTCTAATTGCACGTATTAGAGTCCAACAATTCTGAAAATAAATGTCTATGTAGTTAGTTTTTTGGACCAAAAAAGATAAATTAACATAATATATTAATTAATGAGCATAAATTAGAAAAAGTTGAATTAAAATGAAAAAATAGATAGATTAGTTTGAAGATATTTTAAAGTGTCACGTCACCTTGAGACTCTTATATATATATATATATATATATTATAAATATCATTTAAAAAAATTCAAATAAATCAAATTAGAATTCAAATTTAAATTATATATGACGTTAAAATATATTTTTGTAAATCTATTTCCGTTTAAATGAAAACCATAAGTAATTTGAATAAATGTTTATTATTATTATTATTATATATAGTAAATTACAAAAAGTAAAATAAAAAAATAGAGATAATGTAGGATAAAAAAAGTAAGAAATTACTTGTTTGGAACTTTTATTTTTATAGATATTAATAATCATATAGATAGATATTAATATAGATTTATATATATTTTTTTCCCTTAATTAATAATCATAAATTATAAAAAATGAGAAAATAGATAGAGTGGTTTGGAAAAATTTTAAAGTGCCACATCACCTATTATTATAATTGTTTTTCATATTGTAAAAAAATATTAAAAATATTAATAATAGCAAGAATAATAGTATTATTTTTTTATAGATGTATATTATAAAAATTAAATATGTAAAATATAAATAATATATTAAATTTGATAAACTCCAAAAATATATAATTATTTGGTATTTGGGCAAAATTGAGGTAAATCAATCACTCATATAGGAAAAAAAAATACTAATGTTGGGACAAATCAAAGTGAACCAAGGGTACTTTTATTTATAAACTAAATATATAATACCCACAATGGTTTGTATAGAAATTAATTTAATGGTTAATTAATGATTTCTTTTACTAAATATTGAATAAAAAATTAGAAAAAACCACAAAATAGAGAAAATAAAAGATTAGAAGAAAAGGGTGTCACCTCATTTCCTCAAAGCTCTCATTTATATAGATATATAGATATAGATCTATAGATTGTTTTTTTTCCATTGTAATGTTTGTTTCTTCTTCAATGAATGAAATTTGATTTCAAAAAAGAAAAAAAAAAATTTATTCAATAAGTAGTTATAATAAAGAGTGCAATTATTGGAAGTATTAACTCAAAAGTAATAATTAAAATATATACTTTTTAGTTATTTTAGCTAGAAAATAAAAAGTATAGTTGGAGTTGCTCCAACTTGGTGTTTTTTTTAAATAATAATAATAAAATTATATAAGGTATTTTTACTGTAAAAATGAAAAAATAAGTACATGAATGTAAATTTGCCCAAAATATTACAACTTTGCCGCAAATACATCTAAATTTAATTTGGGTAAATATCATTTTGGCCTTTGTGTTGTGCAAAAGTTACCGATCGAACCCTCTGTTTTGTTAAATGACCATTCGAACCATGTATTTTACAAAATGGAACAAAATAATAACTTGAGCACAATTTTGGTCAAATTTTTTTAAATATGACTAAAATGCCCCTACTTTTACAAATTAGTAAAATTAAAAATTAAAAAGTAATAAACGACAAAACCATCTCATCTTTACGTTCTTAAACACTTAACCCCCAATTCTTTTTATTCACCGGTGAAACCTCCCAATCCACGATTCTGTTAGCAAATCTAAGGTCACCGTTTGTTGTGGCTGTTAACTGCCAACGTGGAATCACCTGACCATCTAAACTAATGCCATGTCATAATTTTTTTAATTTTCTTTAATTAAAATAAATAAATAAAGATATTTAAAATAATTCAAAATAAAAAGTTATTTTGATTTAAAAATAGATTGATTAATATTTTTAAAAAAAATACGTAAATATATATTAGAAAACTCATTCTTAATTCTTTTTCTTTTCTTTTCTTTTCTTTTTCTTCTTTCCTTCTTCTTCTTGAAGCCCTAACTGCCTACCCATTCCCTCTTTCTTTCCGTGCACAACACCATCAGCACCAGCAACGGCTCAGCCACCGGTGTCGTGTCCACCATCGCAGTATCACTCGCCATCTTTGTCAAGGTCACATCTGCTAGATGGGGATGCACATGGAGATGGTCACCCACTACCACCGACTCAAAGCAAGACTCATAAAACCCCTAGAACCCCACAACTCTCCATCACCCAAAGATAGCTTCTCACACCCTTCATACCCATTAGCCTTTTATTTTTAATATATTTTTCAAATGAAAAAAAAATAATTAAAAATTATGACATGACATTAGTTTAGATGGTCAGGTGGCTCCACGTTGGCAGTTAACAGCCACAACAAACGAAAACTTTAGATTTGCTAACGGAACTGTGGATTAGGAGGTTTCATAAGAATGTAAAGATGAGGGAGTGTTGCCACTAATTACTCAAAACAAAACTCAAATAATAATAAAAAAAAATCATTATTTTTAATTATTAAATAAGTTAAAACTCAAATAAAAATAAAAATCAATATTTTTAAACCCTAACTCTAACCAAAATCATTCTTAAATCTTAATTATAAAATAAATCCTAAACAGAAAATAAATACAAAAGTCAAAATTTTTCCATTTCCCTCTGCGTTCATCCCAAAAATTAAAAAAAAACATATTTATTCATAATCATAAGACATAAAAATCTCAAATTAGAAAGAACAAATTCAAAGTACATGAACACAGAACATCAACAAAAATCAAAATCACAACATTAACACTTCTATGAGCTCAGAACCCACAAATCCAGTAAAATTAGTAAATCAAAACTTTTATTTTCACTCTTAGAAATCTTTGAGAAACTACAACTCTTAATCTTTGTCATTGTTTCAAATTGTTGCACATTCTTCTGATAAGCTAGAGCCCAGATTTCCCATAAAACTTTCTCTCCCTGTCACCTGCAACCCAAAAAAAACATTCATCCTCGACCTTGACCTTCCCTATTGCCTTCGTCCTCGACTTTACATTTCAAGATACATCGAGAACCCAAAAGCCTTCGTCGCCAGCCTTGCACTCTTGAGAACATTATCAGCCTCCCCACTCACATCCTTAACGTCGTTCGTCCTCCTCGCTGCCCATCGACTTAGTGACCCACAGTAATCTCATTAAAGTCGGAGATATGAAGCTCGATTATTCTAGGTATGGGGCAAGGAGAAGAAAATGGAGGGGCGATGGGTTCTGGGTATTGTCTTCGTCCTCAAATCTGTGTAGGGCAAGAAGAAGAAGGTGAGGGAGGGTCAATTGGTTCTGGGTATGAAACAAGGAGAATATGAGCAAGGGCGATGGGTACTGTGGGTTCTGGAAGGGAAGGGAAGAATGGTGATCAACTATTTTCTTTTTTTCTTTTTCTTTTTGTTGGGAAGATCTATTTATTTTATTTTAGATTTAATTTTTAAATTTTAGATTTGAAATGTAATTAAGTTTAATATTTATATTTTTTTTAGAAAAATTTAACTTTGGTTTTAATTTTTTAGATTTTAATAATTAAAAAATTAAATTTTATATTATTATTTGAGTTTTAACTAACTTAATAATTAAAATATTTATTTTTATTATTATTTGAGTTTTTTTTTAATTTTATTAATTTGTAAAAGTAGGATATTTTAGTCACATTTAAAAAAAATTGACCAAAGTTGAATTTATTTTATTATTTGTTCTATTTTATAAAACATAATATTTAAATTATTATTTAACAAAACTTTTGTACGACACTTGGCAAAAATGGTATTTAGCCATTTAATTTATGAGAAATTATGCATTTACGTTTACCAAACAGTTGCAAGTAAGAGCAAAACTGAGTGGCAGGTCCCAAGTGGAGTCGGTGTTTGTACTATACGCGGCGGGTATAGTCAAAGTGTCGTTGAAACCCGCGTTTAAGATGTAGGGCCCATAAAGGGCGGCGGTTAGGTGAGTCTCGATGAAGATTTTAAGATTATGGTCTGAAATGCTATCAAATTCACCACTGCTTACTATTTTTTCTCACTCAATCCAACCCCAAAAACATTACATTCATTTATTGTCATAATTAATTGCCCACCACCAAACCAAACCAAACCCACTCACTCACTAACTTACTACTCTTTCATCAGGATCATCTCCACTACTATTATTATTCACTCTCTTCCAATCTCTAATCTCATCATCGATCAACAATGAAGGATACCGATTCACTGCCTCTGCTCAGGAGAGAAAGCCCCCGACCCGTGACCCGCTTCTTCGGTAAGAGTTCGTACAAGTTCTGGGTAATAGCTGCGCTTCTGCTACTCGCTTTTTGGTCCATGTTTACTGGCTCCGTTACTCTCAAGTGGTCAGCCGGTAACCTCTCTCGGATCTATGATAACTTTAACTCACCTACTTACGACGATCTAGACATTCTGGTTAGTTTTTGTTGTTTTCCTTTTCTAGGTAGTTTTTCTTATTTGCCTTGGTTTTTGGGAGCTTGATTAATTGTCTGGTTTTTTTTTTTCTTCTTTAAATTTAATAGGAAGTGGAGGAGCGAGTGAAGGTGGTGAGGCACATGTGGGATTTGTATACTCAGAGTAGAAGAACTCGATTGCCTCGATTTTGGCAAGAGGCTTTCGAAGCTGCTTATGAAAATTTGGTCAGTGATGTCCCTGGCGTCCGAGACTCTGCCTTCACCGAGATTGCCAAAATCTCCATCCTCACCAATAATCTTGATCCATTCCATATTAAATCAACGGTTAGTATCCATCTTCTTAATTATTACTAATAATTGAATCTGGGTTTTAAATTTTTATTAACTTTTGCTCAAGTATTTCTTCGTTTTTAGATATTCTGATTTGAAGTAGTTAATGACTATTTTTTTTTTAAATTACAACTGTTAAAGTCCAAACACTGATATATATGATATGCTATTTAATTTGGTATTGAAATTTTACGAAATTGACTATGCTAATTAATGACTTGCTTATGAAATTTGAGTTATTTAAAAGTATAAATTAACTTGGTAAAAATTTGGTATTGAAATTTTACGAAACCTCGTTGACCATTTTTTTTTTTTTTGCGTTGAATTCCGCGTGATGCTTTGGTAGAGTTTGACTAAAATTAAGTAAGATGAATGAAATTCTGATCTGTATCTAATCAACTCAGCTAGTAGAAATAAAATAATTTCCACTGAATGAGATGTTTTCAGTATGGATGTTTGAAAAGCTTGTTTTTAACAAACATGTTTGGATCTTTCATATATTCTATAAGCAAATTGGGTTCTTAGGGGGCATAAAACAAGTGAAGTTTGTTAAAGAATGACTTTCTATCTAATAAGTGAGTACTCACTGGTATTTTTTGCTATATATTTTAATGTTATGACATACAGGTCAGTGTAGAATCGAACAAAAAGTCTAAGCCTGCAGAGAAAAGAAAAGAGTTGAACTTAAAACCATCGAAGTTGGTGGATCCCAAGTAATTTCTATATGTTATGGGTTATACTTACACATTGAGTTGGGTAATTATGCCTAGACTGTTACTAGTCTAATTCCCAGTGAACCCAGAAAAAGGATTTGGGTTTTCAATTACTTCTTGTAATATGAATATTGGGTCATACTTTGTATTTTAAACAAGAAAATGTTTCCCTTAAAAAAATGTGAAAAGATAATTTATTTAAGATCTTTGTTCATCTCAAATTCATTTCATAACGAATCAATGACATTGTACATACAAAAAGCCAGAAATTTTATTTAGAGGGGGTTATTTAAATATGTTTAATTTTTAAAGGGTTTTTTATGTAACTTTTTCTTCATTTTCTGAAGTAATATTTTTAAAAAAATTAACAAATTAATTATAAAAATTCAAAAGTTTAAAATATGTGGGAATTATAATTGGTATGATTTTTTATTTATTTATATGGGATTTGTGAAGTATAAGAATTTTTTATGGGAAGTGTTATTTTAAATGAATTAATCTGAAGAAAAAAATGAATATTTAATGGTATTACTACTATTAACCAGTAGAAAAAAAAAATGATTTTTTTATGGGTTAGTGTTTTTTGACAAACTAGTAATCGATTACCATTAAAAAAATATGATAACGTTATTGTAGTGTGTTTTTTAAATCTGAAAAAACAGAGTACTAGAAAAATAACAACTAATAGCAGTACCATTTTTTTGACCTAAATGTCTTGACTTTTAATTTGAAAAAATCACTCATTATATGATGGAAAATAAAAGGAAAAGGAACTATATTAAAATAATTTGAAATACTATGTAGAATTGAAAACTTGAACATCTGAGTAATCTAGTAATGCATATAATAAGGGCATCAAAAGATTAGCTTGATTCGAGTTAAGCTCGCTCATACCCAACAAAGGATGAAGCAGGGGACATTAGTTCAAGTGGTTAAAGACCTTTAAAAGAATTCAATGAAAAAAAAATCCCAACAACATGTCACCAAGCACAAAGCAAAAGTTTCAACATTCCATGAAAATGTTGTTTGGTTTAAGTTTGCCTTGACAATTAAAACAGAAGCACATATGAAGATGAGCTTTTCATGTACATGTTGTAAACTAAAATGTTGAACAAGTGCAATAAGCTTAGTGTTAAGTTTGAATACAAATTTAGATTGCTTTTGAATATACATCCACTCTTAGTGCCATGTTAATAAGGTTAACACCATTAGTATGTGGGTAGTAATGGAAACTGGATTTTTATGTGCTTAGTAATTTTTCCGTAAATAAAAAAAAACTTGAGTAGTTTCCTGTAACAAAGTAAAAATCTTATGTAGTTTTACCACAAATTTCCATATTTTAATTTTATTGTAAGATTCATTTATAGTTTGAAAATGATTTTAATTTTACATTTAAACTTTTTATGAATTTTTAAAAAATAAAAAATAAATCACAAATCATTGAAATCGTACCACAGTATATGGTGTGGTGCGGTCCTTCAAAAAGGGACCAAATCGCCCTATTCTGGCTAATACCCCTAAATTTCATAAAATAATTTTAAGAACAAAGTAAAAAGAAATTGATAGCAAAAAAAAAAAATTATTTTCTTATTATTTTAAAATATTTCTTTTTTGTCAATTTCACTCTTCTCATATTTTTTTAGTATCTTTTTTCATTATTTTTTCAATCATCATTTTTTTTTCTTCCTACTTATGATTTTTTTATTAGATTTATTTCTCATTATTTTTTAATGAACTTTGGCAATATTTTATTTTCTTAATATATTTATTAATTTTTTATTTAATATTTAAAAAAATAAAATGTTGAAATCATTTAACCTAATTGTTTTTTTTTCAAAAACAACTGAAATTTCGTTCTTAATGATTACCAAATTAATTAAATTAATAAGTTTAATTAAAATGTGGAACGGTAATTGAATATTAAAACAGATTTCAGCTCTGTCGTGATAGAATGAGAATTGGTCACGACAGAAACTAAACACAATGAAAAACGGTGCATAAGAGATAAAGAATACAACGAATTTTTACAAAGTTCGGAAACCCTTTCGGATAACCTACTCCTTGGGGACCACGCCCAAAGAATAAAACCAATTAGTAAAGACTCACAAATACAAAAATATTGACTTAAACAAAATAAGACTCTCTTGAGATTTGTCACAATTTTGTTGTATTTCTCTTCACAAATCTACTTTTGGTTGAAACGCCTAACCATTTGAACTACCTTCAATGATTAGCGAGTGTTTGCTGCCTCCTGAAGCAAGGCTTGAAGAAGTCTCCTCCCGAAGACCTTAAGAGTTGTGTTTAAAATACAATATATACTTAAAACATGAGTGTGATATAAACACACCAAAATACTAAACACTTGGTTTATTACAAGATCACATGAACAAGGTGATCTTGTATAAAGACAAAGAACTCTCACAAATATTACAAATCACTCAAAACATTACACCAAAGAGTTCAACCATTCTCAAAGTCCTGGCATCCTATTTATAGAGACGATTTTGTGCTAAGAAAGACTGAGAGAGGATCCACAATAAATGCAAGAATATTTTGTTAGGAAAAATAGTTTTGCCTCAATGGAAATGGTAAGATAATTACAACTCTAAATGATAACTCTACAAAATAGAGTTATTTTACCACTTTTTATGTGCTAATTCTTGAGTTTTTAAGTAATTTATTAAGTTTTTAAGTAATTTTGAATTTATTAGGTTTATTTTAATTTTATAGATTTTTGTGTATTTTTATAGTTATTTTGTTGTAAAATGTTGTAATTTAATTATTTAAAATTAGTAGTGTTAGTTTGAATGCTAAAAATATGATTTTATTGGAATTAAATGTTATGTAAATTAAATTTTAATTAATATTTTCATGGAAGTTATATGATATATTTTATTAGTGAAAATATTAAATTTTAATTTAGTTTATGATTATTTTGTAGGAAACAATGTTGTTTTTTGGCTCTTGAAAAGCAAGGAGAATGATGAAAAAAGTGGCATTCTTGTGAAAAAACAAAGGAAATTAGCTTCAGCTCCCCAGGCCCACTTCAGCAGCTCCCCAACGCCAGCCTTCACACTTGGCCCAATCCTGCCCCCATCCGAAGCACTTGATGCACCTTGCGCCTGCCCCATTCAGCTCCAGCCTTCAGCTGCTCCCCACGGGTTCACTCAACCGAAGTCACCCAGCCAGCACTCCATCGAGCCCACCTGCACCAACCGAGATACACCCAGCACAATGCCATCAGCCTTCAACCTGCCTCACACCCAGCCACTTTTCTCTCCTTGAGCCCAACAAATCATTTTGTCACCTTATGTCCAAAAATACAATTTTTTACCCAAACTTTTCTACACATTTTACCACAAAATCATCATTACACCCTATAATTTACCCATATTTGTCATATTATTATTAATTTAATCAACTTAATTAATTTAAATTGATTATTTTAATACTCTTATTTTGGCTATAAATAGATAATTTTCAAGACCATTTTGGGGTGCTCTTGGAGGAGGTTACACTACACACTTACCACATTTCAAAACATCTCTATTCTCTTTATCTTCTTCTTCTTTTTGGTTATTTTTTATGTATTTTTAGAGGAACAATTTGGGGGTTTTCCTCCAAATTTTCCTCAGTTATGTTTGTAATTTTTTTTATTGTATTTTCTATTCTAGTTATGAGTTTCTAATCTTTTTAATATTATTAAGGTGATGATGAAACAATATGTAACTAGATAGTATTTATGTTGTGTGTTGATTTCCCATTTTGTGCAGTAAAGTTTATGGATTTTCTTCTTCAAATATTTTCTTTCATCTTAAATATCATGTATTTTGGATTGTTAGCACATATTTACACTTTGTTCTTCATTAGTGTTGTTGACGCCGTTTTTCGTCAACTTAAAATGTAGAGCACGTAAATAGTAATAACTATGGTAAAGAAGAATAATACAGTAAAACAATGAGAGTTTTTTTACGTGGTTCAGCAGTTAACTCTGCCTAGTCCACGAGTCAATTTTATTAGGACTTTGGGATTTTCTGGAAATCCTTCAGGGATGAATTCTCCAGAATTTCTCTCAAGATCACAAAATTTCGGTCCTCTACAAAGGTACATGACATCTCTATTTATAGAGGAGATCTCAGAATCCAATCCCACACGTTTCGGGAAGTTATTCTGTAAATTAATAAATTTAATTACTTTAAAGTTTGTAACTCCCATATACAAGGAAACGTTCCCTGAAGAGCAGGGGGCGTATAGCCGACTAGTTAATATCCCTTTATTGTAGGGAAGTTACAATAATAAATATCTCTTGAATGCATGGACTGCGTCTCCTCAGATGACTCACTAAGCCGTTCGAGGTCAACAATCAGCATCATGCCAGTCTAGGTCTCTAAGTAAATTACAAGTTGTATAACTTTCCCCAAGACCAGCTCGGAGTGGGTAAATACCACCGAGGCCGCCTTATTTCGGGCTCACACCCATGCCAAGCTCGGGCCACTTGATCCGAGGCTACCCGACAATGGATATACTCTGATGTTCCATCTTTCGAGCTTATAAGGGCTTCGAGACTACCTATCTTCGAGGTTGCCATCTACTTCGAGGGTTTGGCATCTGGATCATGAACATGTATTTTAGCCATCGCGAGATCACACCTGACGAATCCAGCTTTCGAGGTCACGACCTCAGGTCTCGAAATCTGGGTGTAACATTTTGCCCCCTCAAAAGTATTAGTTCGAATCCTATGAGAAGGAAACTTTTGAACTACTTTCTTTGGGAACCGCTCCGTCACACATACTCGAGTATGGACACACGTCAGCTGGGTATTGCTCACTCAATGTACTTTACCTTGGAAACCTGCCCACGATCGTTCGCCTGCCACCTTTACGGTACCATCATGTCACTTATCCCTGGCTGTCGGATTTGATACAGAATCTGGCCAATGGCCCAGATTAGTCCAGCCTTTCGCATTCTCATGTGCTTATAAATTGGACCCCGTCGTCTTCTTCCTTAACTCATGTTTATTTCAGAGAAAAAAGGAAGAAAGGTAAACCAGAACCCTCCTTGCCCATTTCTTGCATGTTCTCGAAGCCGAGAAGACAAAGCCACGCTGGAAATTTTGGCTCTATGAGATCATGCTTGTAGCCGCTTATACAATCGTCCATATCTCTATTTCCGCCGATCGCATTATGTAAGTTTTCTGTTCATGGCTTCTTTGCACTATTTTTTCCATGTGTGTTATGCTTCTGTTGCACCTTGGGCACTGGAATTTTGTTGGTCCATTCATTAGCTTAATGCACTAGGACACGTCGGCTGATAGATATTACATTTAGGTCCCAACATTATCGGTTCAAAACCCAATTTATGCGTAAAAAAAACCCAAATATGGCTCTTTTTCTGAGTTTTTAAATTTCGGAGGACCTATCTTGCACACCAAGACATTGGGTACAAAATCAGGGATTTTCTATTTTTTAAAGAATGCACGATTCCCAAAAATATCACCTTTTTAATAACCGCCACCTTTTTTCCCTGATATTTTGGGATTTCCCACAACATGTCCACCTTTTTTCCTTTCGGTGGAAAATACGCTTTGAGATTGGCCTCATCCTTTGGATCAAGCTTACCTTGTAGCCTCGATCATTCGAGCTTAGGTATTATTTCTCATTATTTCTTGCTCGCTTGGCCCTCACCCTTTTGCTTTCTTATTAGATGCCGCAGAATTCGGGAAAGTGGTGGGGGTCAAAGCTCGCGATTCCTCATTCACCAGTAGCTCCAAGCCCGGAATCTCCTTTCACTCGGAATCAACGTCTACTTTGGGAACACGAACCAAGGCGTAAGTAAGAGGACACTTGAGATCACTTCCGACGTTAGATAGACGAGGTCAAAGAAGGGAAAAGGAGAAGACTAAGGGTCGCCCTTCATCCAAATCCTGATACCGAGCCTAGACCAATCCCACTCGACCCTTCGCTTAAAGTGACAGTTGCCTTCAAACCAGGTGATCTGCAGTTTTCACTGATGGGGGAACCCTCTACCTCACAACCGAGGAGGGAGTTTTTTGAGGCCGAGCATTATTGGAGCTTGGTTACCTCACTAGGCCAGATAACCGATATCCTGGCCTTTCATGGTATAGGACTATCAGGCTCGCTAAGGTGTTGAGCCCTGACCTCCCACGAGCGAAGCTGCCGCGCTCCAAGAGATAAAAATCCTGACAGCAAGCTGAGATACGCAGCTTGGAGCCAGGAGCACATGAAGGCAGGGGCGGTACTGCCCTTGAAGTCTTTTTTCAAGGACTTCACAGATTTTGTTGGGTTGGCCCCCTTCCAGCTCAACACCAACTCTTACAGGGTTTTGGCTGCCCTGAGGTCGCTTTACCATGAGTTTAAGTGGGAAGGACCATCACCAAAGGAGATCCTGTATCTCTTTTGTTTGAAAAGCAATCCCTCCCGAGCTCAGGGAGGGGATGGCTTCTACTATCTTTCGAGTTATCCGAAGGAGAAGAAGATGTTTGAAGACCTTCCCAATCATCCTCCCGACTTCAAGAAGGCCTTCTTCTGGACAGATGGCCTAGCCTCATCTCGATTCTATTCATTCAGACGGATTTGTAAGTATTTCCACTTCTTTCTTTTTGTGCTCGAACTTTTCTTTAGGCTCGTGCTTAGCTAAAATGTGCTTAACTTTCCAGCCAACTATCATCGCCCCACCCCCTCTGACGAGATGAAGGAGCGCAGAGAGACTCTGCTCTAACTTCCTTACAGCAAGAGATCCATTTCCTATCTCTCGCACGAAGACAAGCTCCGGGCTTGTGGGCTCTTGGGAGAGGGTCAGTCCACATCGGATTGGTCCAATAGAAAATACGACCATTGGGAACTCGTGCCTCTCCCAACGGGCAACCTCTCTCCAAGGAGAGAGGCGAGGCCTCCGCCTCCAGTTCGTCAAAAGAGTCCATAATCAGGGAACGAGGCCAACGACGAGGCCTCAAGCTCGGGCTCGAATGAGCAAGGTACAGTCATCCTAAGCTCGAATTTGTGGTCCCCCTCCTTATTAAAGCATAAACCCGATAGGTTAGTATTGTATGAGGATGATAAGAACCATTTTTATGTATGGTCTTGGGTAGATGAACGGGTTCATACCTTTCGAGGTTGACGTCCACCTATAGGGAAGGTACTCCCCCCGCCTCTTCTGAAGATGGGGGAATTTCATGGTCGCCGAGCTCAAGCTTGGGGGAGAGTTCCAATTAGGTTTCTCTCCACTTGTCTTTTTATCCCATGTATGTTTGCATGATGCTGAGTTACTTTGTTTTTTTTATCACTCATATTGTGGTGTAACTGTGTAGGCGAGATGGACTCCGATCTTGACAACATCCTTGAGAGTGGCGGAGCCAAGAGGAGTAAGCGTCCCAGGGGGTCGCGAAAGATCGACCGGCCCGCCAAGGTCCTTAAAAGGACTGAAAAGACACCTCCTCCACCAGCTCCGCCTGCCACGAGCTCCACTGTGGAGCCGACTCCACAGGTCGGGGCATCCACTATGGTCAAGCCCCAACCTCTTGATAAGTCCAGCATCTTTCTGACCGAGTCTTCAGCCTCTGCTGAACGATAATTCAAATATTTTTCACTTTAAAAAGCCATTATTTTATTCAAGTTAAATGAAGATCTTTTCATTCTTGAACTCTATAAATAGGACCTAGTACCCAGCCATTTATTCATTCATCAAGCCAAGTTCAGAGGCTACAAGCTGCTAGGTTATTTTTGAGAGTGTAAACACTTGGGTTGGGAATTATAAGCTTAATCATTATAAGCTTACCAAACACTTGGGAAGTAAGGTTTATAGCACATTTCAGTTCGAGGTTTAGATTGGTCATAGAAGCATTTAAGGTATTCCAAACTCTAGTTCATTTTGGTTTTGTTTTCCTTAAAGTTCTTATAGTTTCTACTCAGCTCCCTAACTTTATTCTTTATTTTTGGATAGGAAATCTAAGATCTTGACCATAAGGTTTTCGGTAAGTATATTCTTGATGGTATAGTTCGTCCATTCGTTTCATTATTTTTTTCTTCAGTATACTCACCCTTTCATTGATGGTTTTTAGGAGTGTTCCAAAGTCCCAAACCTGTTCTCATATCCCGGTACTTTTGGTAAGGAAAATAGGATAGGATTTTATATGTTATGTTATGTGTTATCTTATGATTTAAGTGTTATCTATATGTTATATGTTATATTATGTATATTTGTAGACTTGGGCATATGACCTGTATAACTAACAAGCCCCAATAAATTATGGGCATATGACTTGCTTAGCTAGCAAGTCCCACAAATCTAATGGGCATATGACTTGTTTAGTTTACGGGACCCCAAGTAATAATGGCCATTATAGTATATGTGACATATGTTATGATATGTTTTAGTATATGTTGATATGAATTTTATGTGTTAGGTTTTCCTTGTTGGGCATGAGGCTCACTCCTTTATGTTTATATGTGCAGGAAAATAGCTTTGGTGGCGGGAAAGATTCTTGGAAGCTTTGGAATGTGTATTGAGGCGGGATGGAATCGATGGACCGAGCGTTCGATTCGAGGATGAAGTCTCTTTAAATTTTATATGTATTTTCCGCACTTTATTATGTAATCCATTTATTTAAAATTATGTTATGTTTTTATTTTAAAAACAATGGGATTCCATATCCTACTTTAAATTTTATGTAGTTTAACATTTGTTTTACAAGTTTTAATGAAGTTATTATTATTTCACTTGTAATATTTATTAAAAATGAGTGTCTATGTATAGTAGTCATTAATGGTTCAAAGTCTAGAGTAGTTGGGTCATTACATTCACTCAACTCTCGGCCCACCTCCGAAAAAACCCTCGGCTTCCCTAACCCGCAAGTTGTCAATTTCTACTAACGTTGATGAGTATGTAGTTGACAATGCTGCTGGGCCCCATGGGGCTATGCTGGGCTCGGACATTCTATCTCGAGTGGGTAAGAGCATTACCGGCTTTGACGCTCCTCGCTGGCAGTTTTTGAACAATGCCCGAGACTGCAACACACTTTACGAGAAGAGTGTCGAGCTTACTGTCGCAGTAACTTTTCTTTTTTCGCTACTAGTTGTATTTATAGACGGTCCATATGCTAATGTTGATTTCTTTGTATGCCAGGCTCTTGCTGTCTCTGCTCAGCTCAACTATAAACTGAATAATGAGATCCATTCGAGCAAGTCCTATGCTCAGGAGGCGAAGGATCTTCAGCTCAAACTGAGTGATGAGCTAAAGGCAACAAAGGCAAAGGTTGAGGCAGGAGCCGAGGAGCTTAAGGCCAAGATATCCGAGCTTGAGAAGCATAACACCAGGCTCGCAGAGCTTGAGAAGGAAAATACTCGGCTCAAGGGGGTCAATGCCAAGCTCAAAGAAGATAAGGCCGCCACTTTTGAGATCATTGAGGGCAAAAAGGCTCGTCTTCTTGAAGATTTTAAGGAGAAAAAGCATCGGGCGGTCGATCTGGCCATGTACAAAATATGGGCCAACAATGTTGACCTCGATACCAGCTTCTTGGGCCATCTTGAGACGAAACTCGTAGCCAACTGGCAGGCTCGGCTAGAGGATGAGGAGGCTGCTCGTGATGGCGCAGAGGGAGCTGGGGAGGTCGCTGATGCTGAGAAGGCCAAGGAGGATGATGAGAAGGCCAAGGAGATTGCTCCTTCTCTTTAGATGATACCTCGAGGCTGCGTCCCTTTATTTTTGTAATTGTTTTCTTTTATTTTTATGCCCATGGGGCTAGTACAATTTTTCTTTCTTTTTGACTTTCTATTATTATATATGCTTTACATTTCTCGGGTTGAAATATTTTGCACATTTTATATTAAAGAGTCATATATGCCTATTTAATCACACAAACATAGTTTGAATTTAAGCTCGAGGTTCAATGCATTCGTGCACAGTTTGCTCGAATTATCCGCTTCCGATCTCGTTATTTGTCAAGGTCGGATATTACTTTAACCATTTACCCGAAAGTACTTGTATGGTGTGTAATGCAAACGGTTTAGTTATATCTTACTTTTTAGTTACTTTTTCTCGTCCTCGGTTAGCTCTCCGAGGTTGTGAGGTCGAAACTATTGTTTTGCAAGATACTACAACCTCGATCTCGGCTTATCCGAAGTGGGTTATGCTCCAACTTACTACCGATTAGTTTTAGCTGGTTTGTTCCAAACCTATTAAGGTCATGTTAGGTTTGTAATCCATACACTTACATTTTAATCTAGGTTGCATATTTGGTAACGTCCAAACACTTTCTTTCTTTTTGCTAGCTTGGTTATATCCAAACTGTCTTAGCTCGCGTATTTGGTTATGTCCAAACACTTGTACGTTTTTTTGTGTTTGATAGCTTGGTTGCATCCAAACTATCTTAGCTCGCGCATTTGGTTATATCCAAACACTTGTATGTATTTCGTATATGTTATTTTATTTTTCAAGCTGATGGTATATATACCACTAATGCCCCCTTAATATCCTATGAATGTGACCATAGGTTATTAAATTAAGAGATATTGCAAAAAATATAGCATATTAAACGAAATTAACCTTTATTTGAAAAAATCCAAAAATAGAAAAAATAGTACAGATAAATAAGCATGGTTACAGGCAACATCCTTCCTATACTATTGATAGTAAGGTCGTAGGTGTTCGCCATTCCATGCTCGCGGTACTAGACTTCCATCTAATCTCGCCAACTTGTAAATACCGGGTCGGATGACTGACTCTATCTGGTAGGGTCCTTCCCAATTTGGCCCGAGCACGCCAGCTGCTGAATCCCATGTTGCCAAGAATACACACCTCAGCACTAAATCTCCCACATCAAATTTTCGATCCCGAACTCTTTTTTTGAAGTACCGGGTAGCTCGCTGTTGGTATGCAACATTTTTTAGCTGAGCTTCGTTCCTTCTTTCTTCGATTATGTCAAGAGTTTCTTCGAGCTGAGAATGGTTCGAGGCTTGATCGTAAGCGAGGGCTCAAATTGTGGGAATTTCGACCTCAACTGGAAACATAGCCTCGCAACCGTATGCCAGAGAGAACAGGGTATGTCCTGTCGATGTATGGGCTGTAGTCCTATATCCCCATAGGACTTGGGGCAATTCTTCGGGCCATCTTCCTTTAGCTTCTTCCAACTTTTTCTTCAATGAACTTTTTAGAGTTTTGTTCACAACCTCGACCTGGCCATTCGCCTGAGGATGGGCCACTGACAAAAAACTCTTTATTATTCCATTTTTTTCGCAAAAGTTGGTAAACAGATCGCTGTCGAACTGGGTTCCGTTATCGAACACAATCTTCCTCGGCATCCCATATCGACATATGATGTTTTTCACCACAAAGTCAAGGACTTTTTTGGAGGTTATGGTCGCCAAAGATTCAGCTTCTATCCACTTCATGAAGTAATCCACGGCGACTACCACGTACTTCACTCTGCCCTTGCCAGTCGGGAGAGAGCCTATGAGGTCGATTCCCCATACCGCAAATGGCCATGGGGAGGTCATCATAGTTAGCTCGGACGATGGAGCTCAAGGAATTGTGGCGAATCGTTGGCACTTATCACACTTTTTTATGCAATCAAAAGAATCTGACTTGATGGTAGGCCAGAAATAACCTTGGCGTATGATTTTCTTGGACGGGCTATGCCCCCCAGTATGGTCTCCACAGAACCCTTCGTGAATTTCTTCAATGATTTTCTTGGCTTCGGGTGGAGTCACACACCGAAGTAATGGCATGGAATATCCTCTTCTATACAGCCTTCCATCCATAATGGTATAACGAGGGATTTGATACATCAACTTTCGAGCTTGGTTCCGATCTTTAGGAAGGACGCCGGTCTCGAGATATTCGATTATTGGAGTCATCCAGGTAGTCTCAGAATCAATCATACACACGTCTTCCTGCTCTAGCTTGCTAATACTCGGTGCCGAGAGATGTTCAATTGGTACGACATTTAGCTCGTTATTCTCGGTAGAGGTAGCGAGCCGGGCTAAGGCGTCTGCATTCGAGTTTTGTTCTCGGGGGACCTGTTCTATCGCATAGAACTCGAAGTGTTCCAATGATGATTTTTCCTTTTCTAAGTAAGCTGCCATTCTTGTACCACGAGCCTGGTATTCTCCCAAAATTTGGTTAACCACTAGCTGGGAGTCGCTGTAGCAATGTATTGCTTTAGCATTGAGCTCCTTGGCTATGCGAAGTCCCTCCAGTAAAGCCTCGTACTCGGCCTCGTTATTTGATGCGTTGAAGTCAAATCTCAAGGCAGAATGAAATCTGCTTCCTGCAGGAGTGATCAAAATTACTCCTGCCCCCAATCCATTTTCATTAGATGACCCATCAACGTAAAGTTTCCACAGCTCGTGGGCCGGGGTTATAACTTCATCATTGGTCATACCAGTGCATTCCACTATGAAGTTTGCCAAGGCTTGTTCCCTAATGGTCGTCATTGGATGATAGGTGATCTCAAATTGCCCGAGTTCAACTGCCCATTTAAGAAGTCGACCTGAAGCTTCTGGCTTAGACAAGACTTGTCTTAGTGGTTGATCAGTTAGTACATGGATGGGGTGCGCTTGAAAGTAGGGTCGAAGTTTCTGAGATGAGTGAATTAAGGGATATCTCGATTCTGCCCCCAGCAACCTTTTACTGACGTAATATACGGGCCTCTGCACCTTTTCTTCCTCTCGTACGAGCACTGCACTTACGGCGTGCTTGGTAGTGGCAAGATATAAGTACAGAAATTCTCCCGTAATAGGTTTTGACAGTATAGGGGGTTCTACAAGGTGTTTCTTGAGTTCCTGAAAAGCCAACTCACAACTCCTCTGTCCATTCAAATTTTTTGCCTCCCCTCAACAGGTTGAAAAACGGAAGACAATGGTCTGTAGATTTTGAGATAAACCTACTTAGTGCTGCCATTATGCTGGTCAAACTCTGGACATCTTTGTGTTTTCGAGGTGAGGGCATATTAATCAGGGCCTGGATCTTGTCTGGATTAGCTTCTATTCCTCGAGCATTTACAATGAAACCCAGGAATTTTCCTGAAGATACTCCAAAGGAGCATTTCTGAGGGTTAAGCTTCATGTTATATTTCAGGAGCATGGCAAAGCATTCTTTGAGATCATCAACATGGTTATCGTTAAGTTGAGACTTGACTAACATGTCATCAACATAAACTTCCATGTTGTTCCCTATTTGCTTTGAGGACATCATGTTCACGAGCCGCTGGTATGTGGCCCCATCATTTTTGAGCCCGAATGGCATGACGTTATAACAATATAACCATTTATCTGTTATGAAGCTCGTATGTTCCTCGTCAAGGGCATGCATGGCAATCTGGTTATATCCAGAATAGGCATCCATGAATGACATCAGTCCATGCCCTGCCGTGGCATCCACGAGCTGGTCAATCCGTGGTAAAGGAAAGCAGTCCTTTGGACAGGCCTTGTTGAGGTCTGAATAGTCAATGCAGGTTCGCCATGTCCCATTAGGCTTCGGGACCAGTACCGGATTGGCTACCCAATCAGGGTAAAAAGCATCCCTAACGAATCGGTTTGCTTTTAACTTGTCGACTTCCTCTTTTAAGGCCTTTTTTCTGTAGTCATCTAGTTGTCTTCGCTTTTGTTGCTTCGGTGGGAAGCTTTTATCGATATTTAGCACGTGGCTCACTATATTTGGACTTATTCCTACCATGTCCGAATGTGACCACGCGAAGACATCCTGGTTTTTCTTCAAAAAACAAATTAATTGCTATTTAGTTTCTTCATGGAGATTTTTCCTGACCTTTACTATTTTCGAGGGATCTGACTCTTCGAGCTTGATTTCTTCGAGCTCTTCCAATGGTTCGAGATCAGCTTTTTCCTCCACTCTTGGATCGATCTCTTCATCTATCTCCAAGACCGTCCCATCCTTATTCTGAATAATGACGAGTGCTTGTTCGCTCGCCTGCTTCTTTCCTCTTATGGAAATGCTATAGCATTCCCTTCCGGCTAACTGGTCTCCCTTCAGCGTCCCGATGCCACTAGAAGTCGGGAACTTGATGGCCAGATGCCTTACAGACGAGACTGCCCCCAGCCCTACCAAGGCGGGTCTCCCGAGCAGCACGTTGTAGGCCGATGGCAGGTCCACTACTAAAAACTCCATCATCTTGGTTACTGAGACTGGGTAGTCTCCCAAGGTCACCGGGAGTTCGATGGATCCCATACAAGCAATCCCCTCTCCTGAAAAATCGTACAAGGTCATTGCACAGGCTTTTAGGTCTCGAAGCGCGAGTCCCATCTTTTCTAAGGTGGCCTTATAGAAAATGTTCACTGAGCTCCCATTGTCTATGAGAACTTGGTGAACTCTCTTATTTGCGAGCTAGAGAGTGATGACCAGTGGGTCATTGTGGGGAAACTAAACATGGGACGCGTCATCCTCAGTAAAGGTTATCGGCTGAGATTCAATCTTTTGGCATTTTGGAGCTCTAGGTTTGGGTTCTTAAGGAGACCCGTCCCCAGTTTTTAGCTCGTTCACATATCGCTTTTGAGCATTCCTGCCCATCCTTGTGAGATGAGGCCCGCCCGAGATGGTTATCACGTCTTCTCCATCAATTGGAGGGGGCCTATCTTCTTCTCTTGCTCGTGAATTATTGTTTTGAGCAAGTTGTAGCGCATTTGCCCTCTGGCTAGTAGAAGCCTGATTGTTACTGTGGTTTTTGACATACTGCCTGAAATATCCTCTCGAGATCAGTCCTTCGATCTCGTCCTTCAACTGCCTGCATTCATCAGTAGTGTGCGCAGTGTGTAATGCCCTACTTCCTTAGAGTCGTTACTAAGTGAGATTGAAAACGTGCTTTCAACTCGCTAATCGAGGTTTTAGATCAAATAGTGTGATTAAGCTATAAACAAAAGAAAAACTTTAGAAAATAATAATTTCCATAGAAAATCATAAAAGCTTTACACTTGGGATCCCAAAATACATTTTAGAATATTTACAACATATAAACTGAACTAAGTCGACTAAATGACAAAATCTAGGTTTATTTACAAGCATCTCCCAAAACTCTCTGGCCGTGGCAGCCAGGCTAGCCAAACATGTACACGCCGCCTCACGCCTGCTGTAGTCATGGTTGGTTGACCTTCTCTTTACCCTTACCTGCACCACAGAGCATCTGTGAGCTGAAGCCCAGCAAGAAAACCCACAAACAGACAACATATGCAACACATATAACATGCATATAAACAGGCCACCAATGGGCTAAACACATACGGCCTAGCTGTCCTAGGCGTTTACCAAGCCCTGGTTTCGCGGACCATGCCGTGAGGATATCCCAGGTATCCTTTTAGGGACTTGCCCTGGCAACTCGCACCCCACGTGCTCAACGTTGCTCCCGGCCCCTTGTCGTTCTCGGCCTTGCACTCAACGTGCCTAACGTCGTTCCCGGCCTTTCACTATTCTCGGTCTACACTGTTCCCAGCTCTAGCCGATCACTCACATCATAGCATACACAACATAGCAAACAATTACAGAATTCTAGCATACTCAGCTAAGGGCTACGCCCCGCAGTTCTAACATATTGGGCTCAGCCGTGCTTACCAATTCTACTAAACACATTGGGCTTATCCCTACACACAAGCTTTATGGGAACAAGGGTTTTCTTACCTGAGTTTCGAGCTTTCTGAGCACCGATGCCCCGAGCACAGTCCTCTAACTTGAGCCTCTCTGAATCCCTAGTCACAGCATATTAACAATATCCATTCATCAGATTCTAATCCAATAAATATCCCCGAGCCATAACCCTAACCTCCGGGACCTTGAATTCTATCAACCCGGATGATAAAATCCATTCCGAGCCTTACCCATTGAGTTCCCAAGCCTAAACACCCCTAAAAGCACAATTTGGCACTAAGAGTCCGGCCCCACCCACAGGCGCCGCGGATAGTCTCAAAACAGAGGCTAGCACCTCACTGACCCCCACACGGGCCGCGGCGCACAGGAGCTTCTTGGCCTCCCATGGCCGCGCGCGCACACGGGCCGCGGCCCTCACCACCGAACCCAGATTTTCTCACCATTTTTCTACACCTTTCCTCAAGCCAATTCATCCTAAGCTTAGCTAACAATCCTAGGTAACCATCACAATCATTTCAGCTCAATAACAGCACTAAAACCCCATTGAACCCTACTCCAAAACTCAGCTAAAGCACCCAAAAGTAAACCAAGCTTGACTAACATGCAATCCACAAAACCAGCAGAAATTCAAGACCAAAGCTTAGTAGTTAGAACTTAACTCTTGCTGAATTAAGCTTCAGAACCAGTTCCCCCTATGCTTCAATCTTCAAGCTTCAAGTTCCCTTAAATCCCTCAGCTGAAATCCCTTAACTTTAAGTTAATTTCCCTTAAGTTTCCCTTTAAATTTTACTTAGAGAGTGAAAGAGAAAAGTAGATGAAAACTATCTTAGTTAAGAGAGAATGTGTATGTCGGTTTCCCCAAAGCTTCTAAGTAGTTCCTCCTTTTTGTTTTATTCAGCTTAAGTTTATATGGTTACCTCAAGGCTCGAGGTACCAAAACATCCCCGAGGGCAAAATGGTAAATTTCCCCAATATTCCCGCCTAGACATTCTATCCACAAATATATCTCCAAATATTTATTTTCATGTCCCGATAACCCCATAACACACCTAGTACCCGAATTACCCCTCGACTCGCCCCGAGTCCGAATCTCAACCCTGTTGTGACTTTCTGACTAATCGCTCACCAGGACTGTCTCGATCCGTGCTACACAGACATATCACATATATATAACATTTATCACATTTTTACCCCTAATATCCAGATGGGGTCCACATGCATATTTAACTTAACTAAACATGCATCATAATCATATATACACATAAATCCACATATTAGCATATTAAATCATTTATTGCCCTCCAGGCACACTAATCAAGGCCCTAAGCCCGATTAGCGAATTCGGGTCGTTACACAGTGTCTCTGTGAAATCGACAGTACTTGCTGGAGTCCCTCTTGGACTTCTAATTTCTCATGGGGTCTGGACGCCTGAGAGGGACCTGGTTTTCATTAGCCAGGTATATATTCTCCCGAGACTCGTTGAGCTCGGTGTACACTTTGTACACGGAGAAATACCTTTCCCCCTTCTTCTTCTTTCCCCCTTCTGCCTCGGGGTTACTTCCTTCATTCTTCTTCCTTTTGGAAGGGTTTTCCGTAGGAGGCTTTGAAGCTGCTAGGTCCGCTGAGGTCGAGGCAAAGTTTACGTTTATCGTTGTAGTTACGGGTTGATAAGTCATATTCAGTGTTGACCTCGCCTCCTCTACATTGACAAACCTCTGAGCTCGCTTATTAAACTCGGTTAAGGACCTCACAGGTTTTCTCTGCATATCGTCCCAGAGAGGACTTCCCGGCATTACCCCAGCTTGGACAGCCATTAGATGACCACTGTCATCCACATTTCGAGCTCGGGCAACCTCCAGATTAAACCTCGTAAGGTAGCTTTTCAACGTTCCGCTTGGTTGTTGTCGAACGTTGGTCAGAATTGATGCCTTGGGTCTTACCCCGATCATGGCTTTGAACTGTTTCTTGAAATCCTTTGATAGCTGATCCCAAGAAGTGATTGAATGTCTTTTATATTTCTTGAACCAGCTTTTTGCTGGTCCTGTAAGCGATGCTGGAAATAACATGCATCTGAGCTCGTAACCCACATTACTTGCTCTCATTATGGTATTGAATGTACTCAAATGGCTGTATGGGTCAGACTTCCCCTCAAAACGCGGGACATGAGGAATCTAAAACCCTTGAGGAAATGGAGTGTTGGAAATATGGGGAGCGAATGGTTCGAGCTCCTCATCCCAACTCTAACCTCGCTCATTTTGCAAGAGCCTAAAGGCCTTTTCCAGTTGATCAATTCTTTCCTGAACCAGGTCCGCAGGGGGTCTTGCCTGAAATTGGCTATCATTGATCACAATTCCCGGCTCGCGCCTTCGTAGGGGATCTTTGCGCCCATTTAGGCGATCTCTCAGGGCCGGGTTCAATGGATTACCACTACCTTGATTATGATTCAAATGTTCCCGCAGGTCGGAGCGGTTCCTATGGTTTCCAGTATTTCTTCGACCTTGATCATACATGCTGACTGATCTAGTGTCTCCTGAGTCGTCACTGGCGAGGCTTGTTGCATGATTATTCCGAGATGGATCTCTTTCTTGCTGCCTCGTCTCCGCAGTGCGAGACCGAGACATTTGACTTCTTGTAGGTTGGGCGCGTCTCTGCTCCCTGAAGGCTTCTCTATTTCCTTGTTTCCTTCCTGCACGCCTTTCCTCATCATCTCGAACTGGTTGAGCGTTCCTGAGAGGTGGTGAAGGGTATCTTATAGGCGATGGAGGGAATCATATGGATGACGATGGCTGCCACCCATTTCGGGGTCTGGACGGTCCTGAGTTCGCCCGTGTTGGCTCGGTAACATTCTGCGTGTTACCAGGAATCTGAGTCCGAGCCTCTGCAGGGGCTCGGTTATTCCCAGTTTCCGCTGGTACCTCCGCAGTTGAATTAACCGGAGCCCTAGCCCGAGTACTTCTTCGGGGTCTCGAGGGAGCGGATTGCTCCGCCGGTGGCGGAGGTTGCTCTAGTCTCCTTGTGGCAGCGTTTTTTCAAGGTCGCCCACAAGGCTTGCAGGGAGGAACATGCACATCCCTCGGAGGTGGGGCTTGGTTCTCACGCGGAGGTGGGGGCTGAGCCGCCTGGGCCTCCGCGGCTAACCTAGCCAATTCCTAGTTCCGCTTATTGGCCTCAGCCAACTGTTTTCTCAGCTGTCGGTTTTCAAGTTCCACAATAGGGACGTACCATTCAAGATTATAGTACATGTCCTCATCATCCCTTGGGGCCGGAGGTGCTGGAGGTCCCCGAGAATCGGAGGACTCGCTTCTCTCTTCAGTTTCTGGATTTACCATTGGCTGCTTCCCAAAGCGTCGTGAATAGTTTTCTTCAGGAATATTTTGATCATTCGCGACCATAGCTGTTCAGGGATTGTACGGTGATAACTCTACAAAATAGAGTTATTTTACCATCTTTTATGTGCTAATTGTTGCTTAATTCTTGAGTTTTTAATTGATTTATTAAGTTTTTAAGTAATTTTGAATTTATTAGGTTTATTTTTTATTTTATATATTTTTGTGTGTTTTTATAGTTATATTATTGTAAAATGTTATAGTTTAATTATTTAAAATTAATATTGTTAAGTTATGAGTAAAAAGATGCAATTTTGAGCTTAAATATTTAAGTAAATTAAGTTTTAATTAATATTTTTCATGAAACTTTTGTTGTATATTTTATTATTGAAAATATTTAGTTTTAATTTAATTTATGTTTATTTTTGTAGATAATTTGTTGCATGTTTTTGCTCTTGAAAAAGCAAGCAAAATGAGAGAAAAGTGGTATTTTTGGGAGAAAAGCTAAAGAATTGGGCATTTTCCTTCAGCCAAGCCCATCAGCTCACCAGCCCCCTGGGCCCGCCTCCTGAAGAAGCCCCCTTGCACCCAGCTCACCTCATGCCTTGCCTCACAGTTCAGCATTCGGCCAAACCAAAGCTCCCAACGTGACCCAGCAGCATCACTCCTCAAGCCAAGTGCTTCCAACCCCGTCAGCTGTCATTCCACGCCTTCAACGTTCCAGCCAGCAACACCTTCACTCAGCTTTCCCTCTGCCCAGCCGAACCACCTCAAGACCAAGCCATTTGGGCCAATTGCTCCAGGCCCATTTTTCTTCCAGCAGCTCCACGTACAAACGAAGCCACCTAAAACAGCCTGCCACCAGCTGCTTTATTCCCTTATTGAGCCCAACATCAAAAGCAAAATGTACCATTGTCCCCTTTGTCAAAAATATCACTTTTTACCATACTTTCTACACATTTTACCCAAAAACATAATTATTACACCCTATAATTTACCCCTATTTGCCATATTATAATTAATTAAATTAATTTAATCAATTTAATTAATTTAAATTGATTATTTTAATTCTCATTTTTTGGCTATAAATAAGGAAGTTTGGTGTCCATTTTAGAAGGGAGGTTACCATACCAAAAACTCTACACATTTCAAAACCTCTCCATTCTCTTCATCTTCTTCTTCTTTTTGGTTATTTTCTATATATTTTTAGAGGAAATATTTGGGGGTTCATCCTCCAAATTTTCCTATTTTATGTTTGTAATTTTTAGTTTGTATTTGCTATTCTAGTTACGTGTTTCTAGTCTTTTTAAGATTATTAAGGTGATGATGAAACAATATGTAACTAGATAGTGTTTATTTTGTATGTTGATTTCCCATTTTGTGCAACAAATTTTATGGAATTTTCTTCTTCAAATATCTTCTTTCATCTTAAATATCATGTATTTTGGATTGTTAGCACATATTTACACTTTGTTCTTCATTAGTGCTAAAACATAATATTATTTGTGTAAGATGTGTCATTAAATTGTACACATTCATGCTTAGAACAAAAATATTATGTTTTGCCTTATAAATAATGTTCATTGATTTATTTGTTATTTCATTAGATTGATTTACACTAAATGCTTTGAAATTATAATTTTGAAAAGTGAAAAAAAATCCTATATTTTTAGAAGTAATTTGTGCTTAAAATTATAAATCTATTTAGAAAATGATAGTTTGATTTATTTTAACTATCACTAAAACTTGGGAATCAATGTACTTATAAATATTATTGAACTTATAATTTGTGGATTCTAATCCTTAATAATCTTATTTTACTATCTTGATTTCTACTTTTAATTTATGTTATATATATTGTCTTTAATTTCTTTATTATTATCTTTTATTTTATTTTTATTATACAAAAATCCCATTAATCTTTGGAACTAGGTTAGAATTTATTAATTTTGGTTTAAAATAGTTTTCTTTTCGATTTTAGACAACTCCTTTGGGTTTGATCCCGTGCTTACATGAACACTATATTACATATACGATTCGTGCGCTTGCGAGTTATAAATATTTAAAACGGCGTCAACAAGTGCAAAAACATAATATTTTTTGTGTAAGATGTGTCATTAAATTGTACACATCCATGCTTAGAACAAAAATATTATGTTTTGCATTATAAAAAATGTTCTAAATGCTTTGAAAATATACTTTTTGAAAAGTGAAGATAGACCCTATATTTTTATAAAAACTTGTGCTTAAATAGAATATCTAATTTGAATAAGTGATGGTTTGATTAATTTCTACTATTACTAAAACTTGAGAATCAATGTACTTTTAAATATTATTGAACTTATATTTTGTGGATTCTATTATCTTAATAATCTTTCTTTTACTATCTTGTTTAAAATTATTAATTTAGTTATATATATTGTCTTTAATATCTTTATTATTATCTTTTATTTTATTTTCATTATACAAAAATTTAATCAATCTTTGGAGCTAGGTTAGAATTTATTAATTTTGGTTTAAAATAATTTTCTTTTCGATTATAGACAACTCCTTTGGGTTCGACATCCTTGCTTACATGATCACTATTCTATTGTCTTTACTATCTTGTTTAAAATTATTAATTTAGTTATATATATTGTCTTTAATATCTTTATTATTATCTTTTATTTTATTTTCATTATACAAAAATTTAATCAATCTTTGGAGCTAGGTTAGAATTTATTAATTTTGGTTTAAAATAATTTTCTTTTCGATTATAGACAACTCATTTGGGTTCGACATCCTTGCTTACACGATCACTATTCTATATGAACGATTCGTGCGCATGCGATTTATAAATATTTAAAACATACCCGTTTTGGGTCCATCACTAAACAAAATATTACATATAAATAATTATTAATTAAATAAAGTTACAACTCTATCACTGAAAATACAAATAAATAAAAGAAGAAATAGAAGAAGAGAAATAGAGAAATACAACTCTATGCAAAATAATACTAATAAAGTAAAGTGTTTGAAACAAAAAGGAAAGAAGATTACAACTCAAAACAAGAAATACAAATAAACAAAAAGAGAAGAATATGAAGATGAAGAGAAATAGAATAGAAAGAAAGAACAATAAAACAAAATAGAAACAACTCTCACTCACACTACCAAAGTGAAGAGTGTTGGGATCACCAACTTGAACAAGGTTTGAAACCTTTGTCCAAAAGCTTATTTCCCCCTAACTCAAGCACTAAGGGATCTCTCACAGATTTTTGGAAATGCTTTCTGGAATAATCAAGCCTCTAGTTGTTTCTAGCCAAGTGCTCTAATGGATAGAAATGTTGTGTCTTACTTTGATACCAAGTATTGTGTCAACATCTCCAAGATCTTTCATCTTGAAGGTTGATGATAAAAACCTCTTTGTTTCTTCTATCCCTTTCATGCTATCACTTAGAATAAGCATGTCATCCACATATAAGCAAACAATGATCACATGTCCCTTACATGTTTTGGAATACAAACACTTGTCTCCATTGTTATGTCTAAACCCATTAGACATGATGGCTTGATCAAATTTCTCATGCCATTGCTTAAGAGCTTGTTTCAATCCATATAAGGATTTTACAAGTCTACATACTTTATGTTCATATTTTAGTAGGACAAACCCTTCGGGTTGTTCCATATAGTCCTCATTGAGGTCACCATTAAGGAATGTCGTTTTGACATCCATTTTATGAACGTACAAGTTGTGTATAGAAGCTAAAGCGAACAAAATTCTTATAGAAGTTGTTCTTGCAACAGGCGCATAGGTATCGAAATAATCGATACCCTCTTTTTGCCTAAACCCTTTAGCTACTAATCTAGCTTTAAAGGTTTGGATAGTGCCATTAGTGTGGTATTTTCTCCTAAATACCCACTTACACCCAATTGGCTTAGACCTCGGTGGGAGGTCTACCAATTCCCAAGTGTTGTTGGAAAGAATTGAGTCCATCTCATCATTGATGGATTCTTTCCAAAATGCACTATCTCTTGATTGCATAGATTCTCTATAAGTCTTGGATCATCCTCAACAAGAAGTACAATAGGAATTTTCCTAATGACTTCCTTTCTATTTCTTTCTACCATGTAGAATGGAATTCGTTGAGAATCTATCTCATCCACTACTAGACTTTTCTCATTATTTTTTAGCCTTTGACTTCTTCTAAGTTCAAAGGGTTGCTTTACATTCTTTTGAGAATTCTCCTCTTGAGAATCAATTTTGGATGTAGAAGCTTGAGAATTGTTCTCATATAACAAATTCTCATTTAGAGATGTTGAAGCTTGAGAATTGTTGTCACATAACATGTTCTCAAAGAATTCAACTTCTCTAGATTCAATCACAATATTAGATTCTAAGTCTAATAGCCTATAAGCTTTACTATTGTTGGCATAACCAACAAAAGCACACTTTATGGCTCTTGAACCTAACTTTGTTCTATTAGGTTCATTTTTCTTGCAATATGCAAGACACCCCCACACTTTGAAGTACCCTATGTTGGGTTTTCTTCCTTTCTATAACTCATATGGAGATATCTCGTTTTTCTTCATCGGTATTCAATTAAGAATGTGACAAGCGGTTAAAAGCGCTTCACCCCATAAGTTGAAGTTCAACTTAGAAAACACCAACATAGAATTTATCATCTCTAGATAAGTCTTATTTTTCCTTTCGGCAACGCCATTGTGTTGTGGTGTATAAGGTGCGGTGCACTCATGAAATATACAATTTTCTTCATAAAATGTATTGAATTAATTAGAGAAGTACTCTCCTCCTCTATCACTTCTTAGCAGCTTAATCTTTTTATTTAGTTGATTTTCAACTTCTAATTTATATAATTTAAAAGCATCAAAAGTTTCATCTTTATGCTTTAAAAGAAACATATAGGTATATATACTAAAATCATCTATAAAAGTAAGAAAATACCTTTTACCACATCTAGTTAAAACACCATTTAATTCACAAAGATCACTATGGATTAAATCTAGTAAATTAGGTGATCTTTCTACACTAGGAAATGGTTTCTTAATCATTTTTGTATTAACACATGTTTCACATTTACCATAGTTTTTAATATTGCATGCAATCATACCACATTTTACTACTATTTTCATGGTTGAAAAACCTATATGTGATAGTCTAAGATGCCACAAATATAAAAATCATACTCAACAATATAGGCGGAATATGAATTTTTATTGATAACATTGAAAGTTATATCATTGGTGCATAATTTAACCATACCCTCACAAGAGTACCCATTTCCCAAAAATACATTTGATTTGGTAAGTATAAGTTTATCGGACTCAAAAACAGCTTTAATGCTGGGCTTGCCAAGAAAATCACCACTTACCAAGTTTCTACTCATTTTGGGAACATAAATTACTTTCACTAATGTAACTTTCTTGCCGGAGGTGAAAAAGACTTCAATGGTACCATTGCCAAGTACCTTGGATTTGCCCTCATTGCCCATTTGAATCTCATGGTTTCCCTTTGACTCTTCAAAGGTCTTGAACAATGATTTGTCATAGGTGACATAGGGTGGCACATGTGTCATACCACCATCCTTTCACCTTGCCTTGGACCGCATTCACCTCACTAAGGGTAGCAACTATATTTTCCTCTTGAGTTGCGTTTGCCTTAGGTCCTTGTTGGTATTTTCTATGCCTACACTGTAACGCCCCAACTCCAGGGACCGTTACGGTGTGCCTTGTAAACAGTGCTGAACCCGCTAATCGAGTCATTTGGCCAAAATCATGAACTAAGTATGATTAGCGGTTTAGGGATTAAAAACTTTGGTTAAGATGCAACGTTTCACTAGAACATTTAATATATACATTGGGATCCCGAAAATATAATTTCAGAGTCTATTACAGAAAATATTTACAACAGGCCGTTCTAAGCGGCAAAACAGGGTTCAACCCTAGTTCCACTTTAAACCTCGGTCGTGGTGGACGAGTAGCTGCATATGTACACTTCATCACCTAAGTTCTTCAACTCAAGGATGGTCCAGCTTCCTATTGCCTTTACCTGCACCACGTAGCACCCGTGAGCCAAAGCTCAACAAGAAAACACAATAAAGCATGATATAATATCAACAGCGATCATAACAACTGTTCAGGACTATCAGTCCGAGCAAATAGGTGACAATAGCCAAAAGTCACAATAATGAGCATAGCTCCCTCTAGCCATGTGATGATAGGGTCACCAGGGCTTAGCTGATAGGTGGTTCTTTCATAAGTCTGATCAGGACAGGTGCATGGTGAATGGTCACCAACATAACCTTCCTCCCGACTCTAGAGTCGTGCTATGGACAGCGTCCCCTAGCCATGTGACAAACAGTCACCGGGGTCATATACCTTGGCTATAAACATCTGGTCGTAGACCAGGCAAGCACTTATAAGTTCTTCGACCTTAGGGTCGGTCCCGCACTAATGCCATGGAGCTATTCAATGCGTGATCATCGACCTTAGGGTCGGTCTGGCATTAGTGCCTTAGAGCCACTCAATGCACGATTCTCGACTTTAGAGTCGGTCCAGCATTAATGCCATGGAGCCATTCAATGCATGATTCATCGACCTTAGGGTCGGTCTAGCATTAGTGCCTTAGAGCCACTCAATGCGTGATTCTCGACTTTAGAGTCGGTCCCTGACTAGTCAGTGTCATACATAAGTAAGTCATGCCGCCAATCATATATCACATGTTCCATATCCATAAACAAGGTATTCAGCATGCTTACTAAACAGGTATTAGTACAATTAGGACCATGCATAAACACAGAGGCTCAAGCTCTGAACGATATCATACTCAGTATACAAGCATGTCCTAATCATATCTTTCTCGTGCATCATATGCAATATATCCAGCAATCCAACATGGACCAATAACAGCCATGCATGTCACGCTTAATAACCAATCAACATGCATCAAGAATAACCATGCATGTCATTACTCAACAATCAACCAACATGCATCATAATAGCCATGCATGTCATACTCAATAATCAACCGACATGCATCATAATAGCCATGCATGTCACATATACATAGGGTAGGTGCAGTTTTCTTACCTCAAAGTCGAGCAAGAACGATTAACAGAACGACCCTTGAGAACGATCAACTTTTAGTCCTTTAGCGGTCACCTAGTCATAACCAAATATAAGGTATCATCAATAAAAATGATCAACATAAGTTCCCAAATCAATATCTAGCCTCCGGAACATCAATCCCCACTTAACCGGGTACTAGGTTCAACCCCGAGGCCTATGGCTTGAATCCCCAAGCTAAAAACATGTTTTTGGTCAAAATGGCCTTAAGGGTCGTGGCCCTCCCCTGCTGCGCTGCGGTGCGCCTTCAAACAGAAAGGCTTCCCCCCTGCCAGATGCCAAGGGTCGCGGCGCACCACAGCTGCGCCGCTGCGCTCAGCCCAGACCAGGCAAAAACCAGCACGCGACCTCAATTCTTCCCCTATGTTTTTCCTCTCAAACCAGTCCTTCAAATTATCTTTAATCCTCCCCCAAACATACAATTAAACCCCCAAATAACACCCATAGCTCACCCTCATCAAAACCCAATCAAACCAACACAAAAACTCCCTTTGATTCCCACTTCCAACATCAAAATCATGGACTGAAAACTAAAAGAGAAAACAGAGTATGAACCAGAATTTAATGGCTGAAACTTACCCCAAACACGATTTGAATCCTTCCCAATGGCTGAACTCAAGCTAAACCTCCCCAAGCTTAACTCCCTAGCTTGCTTCCTCAAGATAGGCTCTCAAAACCTAAAGAAGAGGGTGATGGAGGACTTGTACAGGAAGGAAGGGAGAAAGAGAGGATAGGCTCTGTTTTAACTCTGTATTTTCTACAGCCTTCATGTCATATATATCCTTAGGGTAAAAAGACCATAATGCCCCTAAGCCAAATAAACCCCTTTAAAGGCTTCCAAGGGTAGAATCGTCATTTCCCGCCTATCTCGTTAATTATAATTAACGCTCTCCAATTCCCGCTATTCTCAATATTCTCAAATACCAATAATTCATATCCCATTACCCTTAAATTCCTGGTAATGCTCTAATCATTAAATTCATCCCGAGACTCACCCCGAGCCCCGAACTTAAATCCGTTATGACTAGACCGAACACTTACATCTCATGATCGTCTCATGTCGATTAGCTCGAGCCAATCCACCTTATAATGTGGCTATATTAATTAATCACAATCATGCACCCAAAATATACAATTACGCCCACAGTGGCCAAATTACCAAAATACCCTTATAATCATAAATTCTCCCATATGCATGCATCCACCATCATATAATAATATAATTCACGTACACATGCATATAATCATTAAATACTATAATAAACCAATTATGGCCCTCCTGGCCTCCTAATCAAGGTCCTAAACCTTATTAGGAAATTTGGGGCATTACATACACTCTCTAGCATAGTGACCCTTTTTCCCACACACAAAGCAAGGACCTTTCTCGCCCTTAAACTTGTTTGGGTTGGTTTTTGGACCCAAAGGTTTCTCATTACCCTCTTTCCCTTTGTTTTTGGGATGTTTTGGTTGTGACAACGCATTTGCTTTGGAAGTCTCTTCATTAGACCCCTCCAAAAGTTTGTCTCTACATATCGATTCCTCTTCGATTCGAATATGTTTTTGGATTTCCTCCAAAGAATAATCCTCATTTTTATGAAGGATTCTTTTCCTATAGCTCTTCCAAGTTGGTGGTAATTTAGCCACTATAGCACCAACTTGAAAGGCCTCAGGAAGCTCAATCTTTAGCACTTTCAATTTGTTAACAATAATTTGCAATTCATGTATTTGAGGAAGCATGGGTTTATTACCAAAAAAATTGAAATCAAAATATTGCGATATCAAAAACTTTTTGGTATCTTCCTCTTCCGTCTTGAATTTTGTTTCAAGTGCATCCCATATCTGGTCTCGGTGTAGAGGTCATAGAGCCTATCAGAAAGGGCGTTACGGATATGACCCCTACAAAGGAGATTGTCCTCCTCCCTCTTCCTTCTTTTCTCCACCACCTCGGTAGTGTCCTTGTCGGATGGTGTTGGGAGAGGTTCTAGAGTGGATTCTAGAATGTAGGCGATTTTGAGAGTGGTTAAAAGAAACCTCACCTTGTCTTGCCATCTAGTGAAATTGGACCCATCAAACCTATCCAATCTCACTAGGTCTTGATTCATAATCTTGATGGTCTCACCTTCCATTGAAACAAACAAGGGTAAGCTTTTGAATGTAAGGAAAAATAGTTTTGCCTCAATGGAAATGGTAAGATAATTACAACTCTAAACAAAATATTATAACTAAATAATTATTGATTAAATAAAGTTACAACTCTATCACTGAAAATACAAATAAATAAAAGAAGAAATAGAGAAATACAACTCTATGCAAAATAATACAAATAAAGTAAAGTGTTTGAAACAAAAAGGAAAGAAGATTACAACTCAAAACAAGAAATACAAATAAACAAAAAGAGAAGAATATGAAGATGAAGGGAAATAGAATAGAAAGAAAGAACAATAAAACGAATTAGAAACAACTCTCACGCACACTACTGAAGTGTAGAATGCTAGGGATCGCCAACTTGAACAAGGTTTGAAACCTTTGTCCAAAAGCTTATTTCCCCCTAACTCAAGCACTAAGGGATGTCTCACATATTTTTGGAAATGCTTTCTGGAATAATCAAGCCTCAAGGTGTTTCTAGCCAAGTGCTCTAATGGATAGAAATGTTGTGTCTTACAAGTGAGCATTAGGCTTTTATTGATAGAGTTTTGAGACACCCTTTGAATTTTAAATTCCACCAGCCCCCATGGTTGTTACCAATGATTAATTGGATGTTTATGGAATTAAAATAAATAATTTGGGAGTTATTTGGCTGTTGGAAACGTTCAAAATTGGATAAAACCAAAAATTGGAATATGTTGTCAGTCACTTGGGTCGCGGCCTGACAAACAGGCGCCGCGGCCCTAGACCTTTTCCAGCAACCAATTTTTCATTTTTTTCAAAATGTTCCAAATTTATTCCCACTTGATTTTGTAACTTCCATACACAATATGGGAGTTAAAATCACATCTCTATCAACCATTTCTCATATGGCTTTAAGAAATTCATCTCAATATTGTGTAACAACAAATCTACACAATAATGAGTGATATTTGGAAGTTACAAATTTGTAACACAAAATATGTTACATATTTGGATATATCTCATATATCTAAACAAAGTAACTCTCTATTATATGTTACAATATGTGACACTCTTTGTCACATTTATTTAATCTAAAACATTATATTATAATATAATATCATATTATATTATATTATAAAATAATATAACATATTTGACAATGTTCTTGATTGATGAAGATTTGTCAACTTGTAGATTCTGTTATGACAGCCGCGAAATCCGCGGGGACAGCTTATACCTATGTCGTAGCAGAATTTCCTAAAATAGAATAAGTGCAATGAACACCCAAGGATATTATTTCGTGCACTAAACCAACCTTGGAGAGTACGAAAAATATTATAGGGAAATCCAAAAATGAATTCAGTTAATCACCAAATATTTTCCTCATAAAAACAAGATATAAATTTCTTTTTAAAGATATTGTGAAGATAAATGAATTATTGAAGAATATTTGCAAATCCCACCAAATATTCCAAGGTATTAAAACCGAATATCACAATATAAAAGAATTTAAATAAGTTTTAAAACAAAATAAGATATTTCCATAAATTTGCCAATTTAGAATTTTACAATCTTCTTCTTTGGAGATTTTATAGATAAGGCATATCTTTTTTTTTTTTTAAAAAGAAAAACCTGCAAATAACATGTTAGTACTCAATCCAACAAACATGATAAAGAGACACACAAAGACTCCCCTATCAAACATAAACAGAGCGCACAAATAGTGAGCAACCAAAAAAAGATTATGCTTTTCTCCCCCTCATTGTCTAGAAAAAATGCCAAAAAAAAACAAGAGAAAGACACTTTTAGTGTTCTTTTACATTTATTAAAAGCAGATAAAAATAAAGAAAGAGACGAACTCAAACCGTCAGGGGGCTGGTGCAGTGGAGGCATTGAGAATTGCCAGGGAAGCCAAAATGTGGCGTTGAGTCTGCTCCATGGCAATGAAATGCTCGGAGAGATTGAAAATCCTTGTCTGAACAACAGTAACGCTGGTCTGAACTGTAACGCCCTGGCTACCCCAGAACAGTTACGGAGAACGGTGAACCGGAAATTTGACCCGCTACCCGAGTCCTTTGGTTAAAAACGTGATCTAAGTGTTATTAACAGGTTAAGGTGGAAAACCAGTAAAAAGGAAAGGGTACTTTTCATTAAGTAAATAAACTGCTCATGAGCCTTTTTAAAATGTTTACAAGTAGTTCATGTTACAAAAGAGTTGCTACAGTTCCAAATATACAATCCCCGCCGGCCTAAGCGGCAAAAATAGGGTAAACCCCTAGTCCCTCTGAGAACTCCTTGACCGTGGCGGTCAAGCGGCCCTGTATGTACATTACATCGCCCAAGCTCTCCACTCAAGGCTGGCCAAGCTTTTCCTTTCCTTTACCTGCACCACAAAGCACCCATGAGCCAAGGCCCAGCAAGAAAACATAATAAAACATGATATAATATCAACAACATTCATAATAACCACTCAGGACTATCAGTCCCACAAATAGGTGACAATAGCCAAAAGTCACAGTAATGAGCATCGCTCCCTCTAGCCATGTGACGATAGGGTCACCAGGGCTTAACTAATAGGTGATTTCTTTCATAAGCTTGATCAGGACAGGTGCATGGTGATTGGTCACCAACATAACCTTCCTCACGACTCTAGAGTCGAAACTATGGACAACGTCCCTTAGCCTTGTGACAGACAGTCACCGGGGTCATATACCTTGGCTATAATCATCTGGTCGTAGACCAGGCAAGCGCTTGTAAGTTTCTCGACCCTAGGGTCGGTCTGGCATTAATGCTATAGAGCCATTCAATGCGTGATTCTCGACTTTAGAGTCGGTCCCTGACTAGTCAGTGTCTCAAACAGGTAAACAACGTTCAACAGCATTTAATATGCAATCCATGTCCACATATATCAACCAACATGCCTCAAGTATCAAACCACGCATGTCATATACCTATACAGGGTGCAACTGTACTCAAACACCGTTTTCTTACCTCTGGTTCGAGTGAGAATAATTATATGAACGACCCCTGAGAACGATCAATCTTTAAAATCCTTGACGGACACCTGGTCATAACCAAATTATAGAATTTATCAATAAAAATGATAACCGAGGGTTCCCAAACCAAATCCTAGCCCCCGAGACCTCAAATACTACCCAACCGGGTACTAGGTCCAACCTCGAGGCCTATGGTTTGAATCCCTAAGCTAAAAAGCTCTTTCTAGAAAATTTGGCCTTATGGGCCGCGGCCCCCAAAAGCTGTGCCGCGGCACGCCCCCAAACAGAGAAGCCCCCATCTGCCAGACGCGCATGGGCCGCGGCACGCAAAAGCTGTGCCGCGGCACCCAGCCCAGTTCAGCAACTAGCCCACGCACAAACTAGATTTTCCCCCTGTGCGTTTTTCTCTCAAACCAGCCTCTCAACCCATCATAAAACCTCCTCCAAACATGTAATTAAACCCTCAAATAACAACCTTAGCTCACTCACATTAAACCCCAATCAAAACTACATAAAAACTCCCTTTAATCCTCACTCCCCACATCAAAATCCATGAACTAAAAACTATAAGCAAAACAGAGCACCAGCTGAAATTAATGGCCAAAACTCACCTTGAGACTAGCTTTAAACCTCCCTCACAGGCTAACACAAGTGCTCCAACCCAGCCTTAAGTTCCTCTAGCTTGAATTACCACCAAGAACACAAAACTCTCAAAGAAGGCAATGGAGAAGATGAAGCTAGGAGAAGGTACGGGAATGAAGGAGGCAAACCCCTGTTTTTACTCTGTTTTTTCCACAGCCTTCCAATCCACTTATGTCACATATATCCTCCCAAAAAGACCAAAATACCCCATTGTGTCAACTTAAGCCTCTAAGCCACCCCAAGGGCAAAATTGGTACTTCCCGCTTAACCCGTTAATTATAACTAACGCCTCCCAATTCCTGCTAATCTCAATATCCTCAAACATCAATATTTCATAACCTGTTACCCTAAAATCCCCGGTAACGCTATAACCTTTAATATCACCCCGAGACTCACCCCGAGCCCCGAGCTCAAACCTGTTATGAACAAACCGATAAATCATGTTCTAAGATCGTCTCATGTCGAAATACTCGAACCAATCCACATTATAATGTGGTCTCACAGTATATCATTATCATACAAACAAATATTCAATTATACCCTCAACGAGCCAAATTACCAGAATACCCCTGTAAGCAAATGTGGACTCACATGCATGCATTTAACATCATATGATAATATAATTCTCATAAACATGCATAAACACATTTAAATGGCATAATTAAGCAGTTATGGCCCTCCCGGCCTACAAATCCAGCCGTTAAACCACATTAGGGAATCCGGGGCATTACATGAACAATAGCTGAATTAGTCTCGACATCTCCGGACCCAAAAACAGTCAAGGAAATTCCTTTGGTCTTTTTAGTCGAGGTGGTGTTGTTGTCATCTTTGACCTTGTTGGCGAAGAGATTTGGGCTCAAGATAGCCAAACATGCTAAAACACCCATGGGGACCACAGTCAAACGATCCAAAGATGAGAATGGGACCAAGGTGGATCCAACCCTTTACAAGAGCATGATTGGGAGTATTCTTTATTTAACTGCTAGTCACCCAAACATCAGTTACAGTGTTGGAGTTTGCGCTCGGTTTCAAGGAAACCCAATAGAGTCCCATGTGACTGTCGTAAAGAGAATTATGCGTTATGTGAATAATACACTTGATTTTGGTATATGGTACTCCAAAGAAACAAACTTTAACCTTATGTGTTATAGTGATGCAAATTGGGCAGGAAACACTGATGACCGCAAAAGTACAAGTGGTGGATGCTTCTATCTGGTGACCAATTTGGTTTTCTGGCATAGTAAAAAAGCAAAACTTCATCTCCTTGTCAACTGCCAAGGCTAAGTACATAGCTGCTGGTAGTTGTTGTACTCAATTGTTATGGATGAACAAATGTTGGCTGACTACAGGTTTGACCTTAAAACTTTAACCATTTTTTTGTGATAGTACAAGTGCTTAATATCTCCAAAAATCTCGTTCAACACTCTTGCACTAAACATATTGACATTCGTCATCACTTTATGAAGGAACTTGTTGAAAAAAAAATGGTTTTAGAATATGTTGAGACTAACCAACAAATTGCAGATATTTTTGCTAAAGCTCTAGACACGGTCAGATTTTGATTCCCTCATAAAATCCTTAGGGGTTTGTTTTCTTTAAATTGCCAATAATTTAATTTTTTCCATGTTTATGCGTGCGTGTAATTCTCTTGTCCTGTCTAAAAGAAATCTGTTAACCATTATATTCTAAAATGTATTTTTATTAGAATAGTGAACTTTATAGTTTTTATATTTTGTGGTATGTAAAATTATATTCGAAAAATTTTTAGACCCTCCAATTTATATTTGATCAAATTAATATGTTTTCTTGTATGAGTATTCATTAAGTTTTCTTCTTCAAGCTCCTTGTTAGCAATATCAGACATTTTTTCATAAAATTTGGTGATGGTTTCATTTTCAAATTTTCAAATTTTGTTGTAAGCGTAACAAGCCTAGAACGCTTCACATCAGCAGTTCCTTCAAACTGAGTTTGAAGAATTTTCCAAGCCTCTTTGGCCGAAACACATGAAGAGATTAATTTAATGTAACCCTTACCAACACCATTAAAAATAGCATGCAGAGCTTTATTATTGTAACTGGACAGTTTATCTTCAGCATCTGTTCAATCTAGTTTAGATTTTACCTTAGTGATGTCCTCGCTTTCTGCAAGAGGAGTCCAACCAGTTAAGATTGATCTCCATGCCTTCTCATCTTGAGACTTGATGAAGGCTCTCATTCTAACTTTCCAATAAGGATAGTTAGTGTCATTGAGCAAAGGGGGCGAGTTATGGATCCTCCTTCTGTGAAAAATGACATTGCAAGAACACAACAAAACAAAACAAACGGAAAACACCAAGACCACACTTAGAAAATAAGTGCCCTACTTTGATACCAATTGAAATTTCATTTTTAATAATTACCAAATTAATTAAATCAATAAGTTTAAGTAAAATGCGGAATGGTAATTGAATGTTAAAATAGATTTCAACTCTGTCGTGACAGGATGAGGATTGGTCACGACAGAAATTGAACACAATGAAAAACGGCACATAAGAGATCAAGAACACAACAAATTTTTACAAGGTTCGGAAACCCTTTCGGATAACCTACTCCTTGGGGACCACGCCCAGAGAATAAAACTAATTAGTAAAGACTCACAAGTACAAAAATATTGACTAAAACAAAACAAGGCTCCCTCTTGAGATTTGTTGCAACTTTGTTGTACTTCTCTTCACAAATCTGTTTTTGGTTGAAACGCTTAACCACTTGAACTCCCTTCAATGATTAGCGAGTGCTTGCTTCCCCCTGAAGCAAGGCTTGAAGAAGTCTCCTCTCGAAGACCTTAAGAGTTGTGTTCAAAATACAATCTATACCCAAAACATGAGTGTGATATAGACACACCAAGATCACATGAACAAGGTGATCTTGTATAAAGACAAAGAACTCTCATAAATATTACAATTCATTCAAAACATTACACCAAAGAGTTCAACCATTCTCAAAGCCATAACATCCTATTTATAGAGACAATTTTGTACTAAGAAAGGCTGAGAGATGATCCACAATAAATGCAAGAATATTTGACAATATTCTTGATTGATGAAGATTTGTCAATCTCTAGATTTTGTTCTAACAGTTGTGAAATTCATGGGGACAATTTATATCTGTGTCATAACAAAATTTCTTAAAATAGAATAAGTACAGTGAGCACCCAAGGATATTATTTCCTCTAGTAAACCAACCTTGGAGAGTACGAAAAATATTATAGGAAAATCCAAAAATGAATTCACTTAATCACAAAATATTTTCCTCATAAAAATAAGATATAAATTCCTTTTTATAGATATTGTGAAGATAAAGGAATGAATGAAGAATATTTGCAAATCCCACCAAATATTCCAAGGTATTAAAACCGAATATCACAATATAAAAGAATTTAAATAAGTTTTAAATAAAATGTAACGACCCAAAAATCACTAATAAGGCTTAAGGGCCTTGATTAGTGTGTCTGGAGGGCATAATTGGTATATGTGTGATTTAATGGTTTAATTCATGATTATATGACTATGTGACATGCATGTTTGTGAGTATTAGATATGCATGTGGTCCCTTTATAGCTTATAAGGGCATATTTGTAATTTTGGCTCGTTAGGGGCATAAATGTGATTATATGTGATAAATTGTTGAGACCACATTATAATGTGGATATATTTGCAGCATATGGCTCGAAACAATCCTAGTGGGCGGATTGGTGAAATAGTCACAACGGGGGTTAATATTCGGCTCGGGGGAGCCTGGGGGTATTTGGAAGGGAATTTAGTGGATATTTTGGAAATTATGGATATTGAATAAGTATTTGGTGATTAATTGGTTACGATGGGATTAATTGGTTAATGGTAGGAACATTCGAGGAATTAGCGGGAACTGGGAGCAAAATGACTATTTTACCCTTAGAGCAATTAAAGGGCTAAGTAAACTATGGGGGGACATTTAGTCATTTTATTGGCCAAGGGTATTATCAGCTAAGTCCTAGAAGGTGTTGGAACCCACTATTCTCTACTGGAATCAAAGGAATGCTCAGCTCTCTCTCTCATCTTTCTCACGATTACTCCCATCTATCTTTCATTTGGTGATTGAATTTGAACTGCTGAAGGAATTGAAGGGCTGAGAAGCTTAGGCTTGAAGCTGGAACTTGGATGAATTGAGGCTTTGGAAACCAGGAGGTTTAGCTAGGACATAAGCAGGGCTTGGAGGTTGTAGTTTAGGGGGATCAACCATAATTGTGGTAAGTTTTCATCATTGATCATGTTAAGGAATTCTCGTATTTGTGTGGAATTAGACTGAGTTTTGGGTACTAAAATAGTTGAGTGTTGAGTGGCGATTTCTAGTGAATTGGGGTATTGATTCTAGTATAATTGTTAGGAGTTTAATGTTTAAAGTATGTGATTTAATTATGAACTCGTAGCTGGGTTTAGTTCTGATTGAGGGGCTTATTGGGTTTGAATTCTGGGATAATTGGCTGGGAGAAGTATGAGGAAAACCCATAATTTTTGGGTTCGAAGGGGGCGCGCTGCGACCCAGCTTTGGGGCACTGCGGCGTGCGTGTCCAGAAGGGCCTGGGTTGGCCTCTAACTTGGGGGGGCGCTGCGACCCACTAAGCCAAGTCGCGACCTGCCTCCCCTATAGCTTGGGTCTCTTGGTCTTTGTCTTGGGTGCAAGTCGCGACCCACTAAGCCAGGTCGCGACTCGCCTATGAATTTTAGCCTTGGAGTGGTTTTTAGAATTGGTAAGGCATGGGGGTTAGAACCTAGGCGCTCGAGACAATTTCTATTACTCGGTTTAGTATAAATTAAGGTCCCAGAGGCTAGTTTCTGTCTCCTAAGTATTTATTTGGATTGGAAGTTAACAATTACCCATTGGATACTGTGACTAGGTTTATTGCCAAGGCTCGGGACTAAGGATCGTGCTCAAGACCATTCCATTATCTCCATTCGGAATTAAAGGTAAGAAAACTGCACCCTTGAGTGGTTGTAACGGGACTGAGTTTCCCAATACTTTGACATGTTTATTGTATGGCTAAATGAATGATTTGGCATATGAAAATGAATGGCCTAAGAGAGCCGGGGGCTGATAATTTGCGCACAGGATGCGGCTTAGCCACTGTGAAGCAAGGTCAGCTAGATAAACACTAGACTCGACCTAAGCGACTCGGAGTCAGTGGAATAGACAGAGGGTGCGACCTAAGGTCATCGACCCTAAGTATTGCATATTGATTGAGATAAACTGTTAAATACAAATGTTTACTGTTGTCAGCTTGATGCTATGGCTTGTTGAATATCTGGTTAACTGTCTGGTGAATTAATTGATTATGTATTATTGTTATGGTTTTCGTGTTGTGCCTTGGTTCACGGGTGCTACGTGGTGCAGGTAAAGGCAAGGGTAAGTTGGACTAACCATGAGTTGGAGAGCTCTGGGGATTGTCAGCTGCTCGTCCACCACGGCCGAGGGAAAGTACAGGGACAGAAGCGTAAAACTTGTATTTTGCCATTAGAGTGGCCACTGATTGTATATAACTTTTGGGAATTTGTAAATTGTCTTTTAAACCTCGTTTTTGGAATCCCATGTACCAAACATCTATTTTAATGAAAATTAACCGTTTATGATCAAAATCTTTTAACCCTAACCTGATTATGACTTTAGGATCACGTTTTACTCAAATGACTTGATTAACAAGTCTTGCACTATTTTAAAAACACAGTGTAACAGTCTTGGTTATCTAGGACGTTACAACTTGGTATCAGAGCGGTCTAGGTTTAAGGGTTCCTGAAGACTGGCTGGACATGTACACTCGCTACTAAAGACAAGCTCGACTCAGGGTTTGGTAATTGTATACATGTGATTATATGCTTAAGTGCTTGAATGAAATATAAATGCTTTACTACATGATTAATAGGAAGCATGAGATACTGATAGGGCCTGACCCTTGACTGTTGTGTGATGATATTGAGGTGTGCTTATTAGCATTGTTGTTGCATGTGAGTGAATATTTGAATGATTATTTGCATCTTGATTGCTTGTGGTTGGTTGAGTTCCAACGGTGGATCAAGGAAAGATTGTTACCCTGTCATCATTGTCTGACCGTCGAGTTGTTGATTGCAGATAAACTTGGATAGCTATGCATCCAAGGCGATCTATACGACTAGCCGACACATGGTCTGAGGCTAGAGATGATGAGCAAGGCCAGAACCCTCCGCTAGTCCCTTAGAACTGGCAGCAGATATTTACAGACATGCAAGCTCGGTTACAGAGCCAGGAAGAGCAGATCCGTCTTTTGAGACAACAGGCTCCGACAGGGAGTGTTGCACCTATTGTGCCACCTGTAGTGGCACTAGTTGTACAAGCAATCGAGATTGGGAACAGGTGGGAGCCACTGCATGAGCGATTCAGGAGGTAGCATCCTCCAACCTTTGAGGGAGGACCGGACCCACTAAAGGGCGAACAGTGGATGAATATGATTACTTCTATCCTGGATTTAATGACAGGGTGGCTTGTGCCACCTATATGCTGAGGGAGGATGCCCGTATTTGGTGGGAAGTGGCATCACAGACTAGGGATGTTTCTACTTTGAGTTGGGATGGGTTCAGAGACTTGTTCAACCAGAAGTACTATAATATTGCCGTCAGGGCGGCAAAAGTGAATGAGTTTGTGGGGTTAGTACAGGGCAACATGAAAGTTACAGAGTACACCTTGAAATTTGATAGGCTTGCGAAGTTCGCACGATGTCTAGTGCCTACGGATGCAGCCAGACATGAAAAATTTATTAGAGGGCTTAATGTTATGATAGCTTGAGATGTGAGAATTACAATAGTACCTGGGGGGACGACTTATGCCCAGGCTGTTAAGAAGGATCTTACTGCTGAGGAGGCAGAGAATAATATTTGGAGGGAGAACGCTACGAGACAGGAGGTTCGTAGGGCGGTGCCTCCATATTTAGGGTCTGGTAGGGGCGGAGGCCCCAATGATCTGAAGAGGAAACCCCCTGACACTTCGACCGCTGCTGGTCCTAATAGGAAGGGTCGAGGTGCTCAAAGTGGCCGCTAGGGAGGCAGTGAGATATGGAGAAGTTACCCAGAGTACACGAGGTGCAGAAGGTGCCATCTGGGCGAATATCGGGCAAAGGCCTGTTATGTGTGCGGGGTAGTGGGATACCTTAAGAAGGACTGCCCAACAGTGAAGAAAGAGGAAGCAGGGAAGGTGGACAGCTTGACTCCAGCTCGAGTGTTCACTTTGACGCAAGCAGAGGCCGAGGCTAGTCCCTCAGTGGTGACAGGTCAGTTTTCTAGTGATGGCTCTCCTTTTAATGTATTGATTGACTCTGATGCTACACATTCGTTTGTTTCTAGTAAGGTAATTGATAGATTGTGTAGACCTAATGAGTATTATACTGTGGGGTCTGGGACTATACTTCCTACAAGGGAACTGGTGGTGTCTAGGAGATGGATTAGAGTACTACCAGTGATGGTTGATGGTAGGGAGCTATCAGTAGACTTGATTGAGTTAGGTATGGAGGATTTTGACATGATTCTTGAGATGGATTGTCTGGTCAGATATGGGGCTACCATTGATTGCAGGAAGAAGATGGTGACCTTTGAGCCTGAGGGAGAGGTTCCATTTGTTTTCGTGGGTGCGGTGTAGGGACCCCGCATACCCATGATATCAACATTGAGAACTAGAGACCTATTATAGGGAGGTTGTATAGGTTTCCTAGCTAGTGTGGTGGATACTACTAGAGTTTTGCTAGCAGGGTTGGGAGAGACCAGATTAGTTCGTGAGTTCTTGGATGTGTTCCCTGAGGATTTACCAGGGCTACCGCCACACAGGGAGATTTAATTCGTCATCGAGTTAACGCTGGGAACAGACCCAGTGTCGAGGGCACCATATAGGATGGCTCCGGCAGAACTCAAAGAATTGAGGATAGAGTAGCAAGAACTTCTTGATTTGGGGTTTATCAGGCCTAGCTACTCGCCATGGGGTGCTCCAGTTTTGTTTGTGAAGAAGAAGGACGGGACTTTGAGGATGTGTATAGACTATAGGGAGTTGAACAAGTGGACCATCAAGAATAAATACCCCTTGCCAAGGATCGATGACTTGTTTGATCAGCTGCTCGAAGATTGATCTTCGATCTGGTTATTACCAGCTGAGGATCAAGGACGAGGATATACCGAAGACGGCCTTCCGAGCGAGGTATGGACATTATGAGTTTCTGGTCATGTCGTTTGTTTGACCAATGGCCAGCAGCATCCATGGACTTGATGAACAGGGTGTTCAAGGACTTCTTGGACTAGTTTGTGATTGTCTTCATCGACGACATCCTAGTGTACTCCAGTTCAGAGGAAAAGCATGACCAACATCTCCGATAGGTCTTGCAGAGGTTGAGAGAGCACCGGGTGTACACCAAGTTTAAGAAGTGTGAGTTTTGGCTACCAGAAGTGACATTCCTTGGACATATTTTCAGTGAAGATGGGATTAAGGTGGATCTAGCTAAGGCGGAGGCAGTGAGAGATTGGCCAAGGCCAAGGAACGCCTAAGAGGTTAGGAGCTTCCTTGGATTAGCGGAATATTATAGGCGATTTGTGGAAGGATTTTCGAAGATTGCTGCACCGATGACAGAATTGACACGAAAGAATATGAAGTTTTTCTGGTAAGATAAGTGTGAGAATAGCTTCCAGGAATTGAAGCGGCGATTGATTATGACACTTGTGTTGAGTCTTCCTTCGGAGGAAGGAAAGTTTGTGGTATATTGTGACGTATCGAGACTGGGATTGGGCTGTGTGTTGATGCATGATGCGAAGGTTATTGCTTATGCATCACGACAGCTGAAGGAGTATGAGCAGCGGTACCCTACCCATGATCTGGAATTGGCAGTGGTGGTATTCGCACTGAAGGTGTGGCAACATTATCTGTATGGAGAGAAGTGTGAGATATACACTGATCACAAGAGTTTGAAGTATTTCTTCACCCAAAAGGATCTGAACATGAGGCAGAGGCGTTGGCTGGAGTTAGTGAAGGACTATGATTGTGATATCCTTTACCACCCAAGGAAAGCCAATGTAGTGGCAAATGCGATGAGCCGGAGGGGCCCGGGACAGTTGTTTAGCTCTGCACAGCTATCGAGAGAATTGGCAGAGAAGATTTCCAGAGCGAGGATAGAATTGGTTGTGGGCCGATTTGCCAATATTGCCTTATAGTCGACCCTGCTAGAGTAGATTAAAGAGGGTTAGTTGGTTGATGCACAATTGCAGGAAGATAGAGGGAATGTCTTAACGGGAGTGGCTAAGGACTATTCTATTTCAGAGACTGAGTTATTACGGCATAAGGGTCAGATCTGTGTCTCGACTGATATGGGGGTTAGACGAGAGATACTCGATGAATCCCATACTACGTCGTACTCACTCCATCCAGGCACCACGAAGATGTAACAGGATCTGTGGACATTGTATTGGTGGCCTGGGATGAAGAAGGATGTGGTGGAGTACGTGGCTAGGTGTTTGACCTATCAGCAGGTGAAGGCTAAGCATCAGCGCCCAGCAAGGTTGCTACAGCCTTTGGGTATTCCCAAGTGGAAATGGGAGGACATTAGCATGGATTTTGTGGTAGGTTTACCGGAGGTCCTGGAGGCTAGTTTCTGTCCCCTAAGTATTTATTTGGATTGGAAGTTAACAATTACCCATTGGACACTGTGACTAGGTTTATCGCTTTGGCTTGGGACTGAGGATTGTGCTCAGGACCATTCCATTATCTCCGTTCAAAATTAAAGGTAAGAAAACTGCGCCCTTGAGTGGTTGTAACGGGACTGAGTTTCCCAATACTTGAACATTTATTGTATGGCTAAATGAATGATTTGGCATATGAAAGTGAAAGACCTAAGAGAGCCGGGGGTTGATAATTTGCGCACAGGACGCAGCTTAGCCACTGTACGCCAGGGTTAGCTAGATAAACACTGGACTCGACCTAAGTGAGTTTGAGTTAGTGGATTAAACAGAGGGTGCGGCCTAAGGGCGTCGACCCTGAGTATTGCACATTGATTGAGATAAACTGTTAAATATAAATGTTTACTGTTGTCAGCTTGATTCTATGGCTTGTTGAATATCTGGTTAACTGTCTGGTGAATTAATTGATTATCATCATTGATTATGTATTATTGCTATTGTTGACCTACGATTTGGCCAATGACACGGAGTCAAATATACGACCAAGGATAAAACAACAAGTAAGAAAGATAATGTAATGCCCTGGTTACCCCAGAACAGTTACGGTGAACGGTGGACCGGAAATTTGACTCGCTACCCGAGTCCTTTGGTAAAAAACGTGCTCTAAGTGTAATTAACAGGTTAAGGGATAAAACCAAATAAAAGGAAATGGATATTTTCATTACAAACTGCTCTGCAGAGCTAAACAAAACGTTTACAAGTTGTTCTCAGTACAAAATGGTCACTACTGTTTTAAATTTACAATCCCGCCGACCTAAGCGGCAAAAATAGGGTAAACCCCCTAGTTCCTCTGAGAACTCCTTGGCCGTGGTGGTCAAACGGCCGCACATGTACACATCACCACCTAAGCTCTCCACTCAAGGCTGGGTGAGCTTTTCTTTTCCTTTACCTGCACCACATAGCACCCATGAGCCAAAGCCCAGCAAGAAAACATAACACTATACATAAACATTATCAAATGATTATCATTATAATCACACTGAGCATAAAGCTTTCAAACAAATGAGTGAACATCACATGAGGTCCTGATAAACCATACTGAGTGACTGACAAGCAAGTCACTAATTCAAATGGAAGAGTGGCTGCTAGGTAAGCCACTAGCCTTCAACAGGTTCTGGTAAACCATACTTAGTGACTGACAAGCATGTCACTGGTTCAAGTGGGAGAGTGGCTGCTAGGTAAGCCACTAGCCTCCAACAGGTTCTGGTAAACCATACTGAGTGACTGACTAGCATGTCACTGTTTCAAGTGGAAGAGTGGCTGCTAGCTAAACCACTAGCCTTCAACAGGTTCTGGTAAACCATACTGAGTGACTGACTAGCATGTCACTGTTTCAAGTGGGAGAGTGGCTGCTAGGTAAGCCACCAGCCTCCAAGCACTTATTTCTTTCATCGACCCTTGGGGTCAGTCTGGCATTAATGCTCTTTGAGTCATTCAATGCTGGTAGTCGATTAGATATAATCTCTATTGGCTTGCGTTAACACGCTAAGGCTGTTTTGACTAATAAGTCAGCGCGTGACCAATGCCCAGTACCACTGCCGAACCTGACTAATAAGTCACAGCTTCATAGTTGATACTAACACCTTTGCCAAATCTGACTAATAAGTCAGTACCATGCACAAGTGAGCAACATATGCTAAGTATTCCACAATCAATTCATGTCCATATTCATTCAACCACATGCCTCGTGAATAACCATGCATGTCACGTGTGGGGTGCAGTTTTCTTACCTCTGGTTCGAGCTAGAATGAATAAAAGAACAACCCTGAGAACGATCAACCTTTTGGTCCTTTAGCGGTTACCTAGTCATAACCAATTATGGGATTCCATCAATAAAATGTTCCCAAACCAAAACCTAACCTCCGGGACATCAAACACTACTCAACTTGGTAGTAGGTTCAACCCCGAGGCCTTAGGTTTGAATCCCCATCCTAAAAATACTATTCTGGCCAAAATTGCCCTGATGGGCCGCGGCTCACCCTCCTGACAGAGGCGTTTCCACCTCTGAAGCCAACTTAGGCCGCGGCACACCCTAGCCAGCCCGCGGCTCATTACGCATTTTAGCCTAAAACCAGCAACGCACCAGCAAACCACCCCTGCGTTTTCCCTTGGAACCAGCCCCTCAAATCAATCCAAAACATCAACCTAACACCCAATTTAACCCCTAAACATCACCTATAACTCACCCTCAACAAGACCAAAGTAAAACATCAACTTAACTCCCTTTGTTTCCAACTAACCACCAAGTGACTACAAGTTGAAAACTTAAAACTAAAACAGAGTATAACCAGAAAATTGATGGATAAAACTTACCTCAAACCTGGAATTAAACCCTCTCTAATGGCTGAACCAAGTCTACAACCTCCACCCTTGAGTTTCCTAGCTTAATTCCACACTTTGAGCTCAAAAACTCCAAAGAAGAAAAGAGAGAAATGAACGTACGGGAAGGAGAAGAAGAAAACTCTATTTTGCTCTGTTTATTCTACAGCCCTCCAAACTCATATATATCCAAACCCCAAATGACCAAAATACCCTTAAGTCATCTAAAGCTTCTTAAACCATTCTAAGGGTAAAATTGGTACTTTCTACTTATCTCGTTAATCATAATTAACGCTTCCCAATTCCCGATAATCTCAATATTTTCAAACACCAATATTTCACATCCCGTTACCCTTTAATGCCCGGTAACACTCTAATCATTAAAAGCACCCCGAGACTTACCCCGAGCCCCGAGCCTAAGCCTGTTATGAACAAATCGATATTAAACATACCATGATCGTCTCATGCCGAATGGCTCGAACAAACCCACATCATAATGTGGTCTCAAGATATATCACAACATGCGAACAAATAAATAATTTACCCTCAACGGGCCAAATTACCATCACACCCCTGTAATTAGAAATATGGACTCACATGCATGCATTTCACATCATATCATAATATAATCAACATATACATGCATTTTATCAATTAATAACACAATTAAGCAAGTATGGCCCTCCCGGCCTACTATTCACGCCGTTAAACACATTGGAGAATTCGGGGCATTACAGATAATCTAATAGAAGAGAAGAAAACACCAAAGATTTATAGTGGTTCGACCCCAAACGATGGTAATGACCTACGTCCACTTAGTGTTATTATTAAGATTGAATCACAAAGTAGTGATCAAAGAACTAGGGTTCTTGAGTTTCACAAACCTTGGGAGAAAATACAATAAAACGATAGATAATTGCACTATAGCTCTCTCTTTTTCTCTATCTTAGCGAAAAGATTCAGGGATCAAAAAGTCCCTTCCTTGAGCTATTTCATGTATATTTATAGGCTCAAGGAGGGTTACATGTGCCAACGTGTCCTATCTTTCCTTAATAATCGCGTATCAAGATAATAATGAAGAAATATTCAATGCAATTATTATAAGATTACAGTTTAAGAAGGAAATAAGTCAGGTTATACGACCAGCCTGGTCGTATCTAAAATTTAACTCCTGGTGGAACGATGTGCCTCTGGTCAATAGTCGAGCAGCACTTCTGCCACGTGTCAACCACGTGTGAGAAATCCTTGCCACGTCATCAGTAGCCGTTTTTAGGGTAAACAACAATAGTTTTATTGTTGTGCCTTGGCTCACGGGTGCTACGTGGTGCGGGTAAAGGCAAGGGTAAGCTGTACCAACCATGAGTTGGAGAGCTCTGGGGGCAAGGTGTACATTGTCAGCTGCTCGTCTACCACGGCCGAGGGAAAGTACAGGGACAGAAGCCTAAAACTTGTATTTTGCCATTAGAGTGGCCACTGATTGTATATAACATTTGGGAGTTTGTAAATTGTCTTTTAAACCTTGTTTTTGGGATCCCATGTACCAAACATCTATTTTAATGAAAATTAACCGTTTATGATCAAAATCTTTTAACCCTAACCTGATTATGACTTTAGGATCACGTTTTACTCAAATGACTTGATTAACAAGTCTTGCACTATTTTAAATACACAGTGTAACGGTCTTGGTTATCCAGGACGTTACATAAAATAAGATATTTCCATAAATTTGCCAATTTAGGATTTTACAACAACAAAATTATTTTTTTATTCCCATTGAAAACAAAAAAGGCTAAAGTTTTTTTTCAAACACTTATATTGTTGTGTGGTTGGATGGGATGGAATCACATACAAAAGTGTAGAGAAGGAAACAAGAACATAGTAAAAGCCGAGGAAGAGGAGAGGGAAGAAACTGTGTGTGTGATGTGTCTTTTTCTTAAGAGTGTTGTTATTTAATACCTTAAAGTGTCCAACAATACATGATGTAAGACTTTATAATTGATTAGCGATATCTCATAATACATATTAAATTAAAATATGTGGGACTTAATATTAAATTACACTAATAAAAATATGTCACCTGTGTTGGACAACATCCTTTTAGCAATTCTCTTTTCTTAATTGTTATTATTATTATTATTTATTTTTGTACTTTTTTATATTGGGTGAGGTGATGCCAGCTGACCCCTTCTTATGAGGTGAAGTGTAGTACCGATAGGAAATGCCTATCACTTATTATTATTATTATTATTATTATTAATGTTATTCTAGTTTATTATCTTAGCAAAAGAGGCATGCTTCATGTCATGAGTATCTTACAAAAATAAAGAATTAAAGAGGTCGGTCAGAGTAGGTTTTATGTCGGGGTTAAAAAAATAATTAATAGTAATTAGGGTATTTAACGTTTGACAAAATAAATAAATATATATATATTCTTAATTTGAAGACAAACATAATGTGCTGGAATGAATTTAAAATTTAGTTGTTCAATAAAGAATAAAATCCCATTTATATTCCTCATATTCATATTCTATTAAAATTCTCATAATTAAGAATTACATAAATATAATTATACATGTCACAACACAACAACGCCATCAGCTGAATGAAACTCTTAACCCTAGCCTTCATCGATCACTCTCTTCGGGTTTTGGGTGTCTTGTTCACCTATCAAACCCCCCATTTTCAATTGAGAGAACTTTCTTTTCGTTTAGGGTTAGGGTTAGGGTTAGCCATTGTTTTCTATCAATCATCATCTTAAAGTTGTAATAGTTTATAATTAAATCCAAAAGCTGATCCCTCACGGTCACCGCATCGGACAGCAGCTAAGAATTTTCGGAAGAAAAAAAAAGGCCTACAAAGTAGAAAAGACAACGATGGTCCCACCACGTGGAGCCTACATGTCACGAGCACGCTGACATTGTGGGATTGCCACGTGGAAGTCTAGCGTAAACCTGAAGCAGCTGATCCACGTAGACGTAGAAATAATGGTATATAGAAAAAGCATTTTTGTTAACTTTTTTTTAACATCATCGTTTCCTGAGCAATCGCCAGTAGCCTTAGCCTTGGCCTTGGGTAAGAGACATTTCATTTTATTTTTTCTGAAAAGGAAGCTTCTCCATTCTCAATTCGCTGCCAAGTTTTTCAATCACCATATTTATTCTTCTATCCAATAAAAACCACCCCATCCTCTTCTTCTTCTTCTTCTTCCTCTGTTTTGGGTTTTTCCTTTCCAGCAAAATTCCGGATTCTTCAGGTACATACATAAATACGAGACAATACATCTTCGCTTCTCTCTCTCTCTTAGGGTCTGATCATCTTCATCTTGTGTATTTGCTCTGTTTAGTTACTGAAGTAAGAAATGTCTTTTTTGTCGGTATCGATTAGGTGTATCTTGTTTGGTTTCAGCTGATTTGTATTTCTTCACTTTTTTTTTCGATGTTTTTGGTCAACTTAATGGAAAATGCGGCAAGAAGAACAATATTTTGATTTTTGGGAGTTTTTATTGTTGTTGTTGTTGCTGTTTCTCTTTTGCGATTCTAGAAGACAAATGTGTCAACGCCCTGCTTATCAGAATTCAGAAGATGGTTAATGGAAGAACTTTAGTTTTTCTTAAATAATGAGCCTACTTAGAGTCATCCTTATCTGGGATTTTTTATTTTCTATTTTCCTACAAATGAAATGTGTTTTTTTTTTCCAAATTTCTTGATGTGTGTGTGAATAGTTCGGTGATTCTTTTGTATTTTGTTACTTATGAATTGTATTGCTGTTCTTGATCAGGGATTTGGTTGTAAAGTGCTTCCATTTATTTGAAATGGCTTCCTCCGCTCTCATATCTGACACCGAGGCCTGGAAGGAATTGAAGGTAGTAGAGATAAATAGTAACGCGTGACATTTAAATCCGCACATGATTCCAAATATGCGTCGTTTTGCTTTTGCAGGCTCATGCTGAGGAGATTAAGAAGACCCATTTACGTGATTTGATGAATGATGCTCAGCGGTGCCAGTCAATGATGGTGTATGATAATCCTTTTCAAGCTTTAAAGTATTTAATTATGAAATTTCTTGTTAGAATATAATTTGACACAAATTATAACGATATTAATGTTTTAAATTGTAACGTCGCGATATGTGTATATTTGACTTTTCTACAGTGAGTTCGATGGGTTGCTATTGGATTACTCACGGCAGAATGCCACACTTTCAACGATTGAAAAGCTCTTTAAATTAGCAGAGGTAGCCTCGGTTCACTCCTTTTGTTTTTTAGACTGCTCCTGCTGCTATTCTTCCTGCAGTAGCTTACCTGATTGTTGGTATTGACAATGCAGACAGCAAATATCAAACAGAAGATTAATCAAATGTTTAGTGGGGAACATGTAAGTTCAAGTTTATCTCTTAACTAAACGAAGAAATTGGATGCAGGGATAAGCTTGTTGTGCTTATTAGAAAGCAAGAATTCATTGATAGTTTTGATGCATTAAGTGTCAATTTGGCATTTCCTCATTGGTGGCCTCTAGTCTTTGAAATTGTACAGAATATCCATTTGATGGTTCTTTAATATTAATTGTTAATTTTCTCAGCAAACTTGATTCTTTTTTTATTTTGTTTGATTATTTTGTGGGTGTTCTCTTCAGATAAACAGCACAGAGAATAGATCGGTACTCCATGTTGCTCTTCGTACTCCGAGAGACACTGTTATTCAGAGTGATGGGAAGAATGTGGTCCCGGATGTTTGGAAAGTTCTGGACAAAATCCAGGAGTTCTCTGAGAGGGTCCGCAGTGGTTCTTGGGTAGTGTACCTTAGCCTTTTAATCTCACTTTTTTGAATGTGATGCTTCAATTTTCTAATAATAGACAAATTTGTTAGGTTGGAGCTACAGGATTACCACTTACAGATGTCGTTGCTGTTGGTATTGGTGGCAGCTTCTTAGGTCCTTTATTTGTTCATACTGCTCTTCAAACAGGTTGCAATCACACTCGTATTATCTTGAGCTCCATTCTTTATAACATTGTTTTCCCTTAAAACATATTGTGTTCTTTGTTTTTATTTAATGAAGACTTTCAAGCTTACAACACATGCTGTAATGGTTCTCGTGGTATTCTACAGATCCTGAGGCTATCAACTTAGCAAGAGGTCGCCAACTGCGTTTGTGAGTACTTATGCTTTTTTAAGCAGAGCAGATATCTTCCCTAGTTTCACTAATTTCACTAATCTAGATATCTAGTTTCTTTTTTATTTGGATCAACTTGGTTGGACAAATGAGATGTGTCTAATTTTTCATCGATGATTAATTTGTGAAGGAGATAGACATTCAAAACTTGAATATATATCTGAAGCACGTGATTAAAGATATCATTCGATTCCTTTCTGAAGAAATTTTTTATGATCTATTTTTTGGCATATTTATATTTCTTTCATCAACAAACATTAATAACATTTTATAAAGCTCTTATACCCTCTTATTATAGACCAAGTCAACTTAATCTCTTTATTTGTTTCCTCCTATAGTCTTGCAAATGTTGATCCAATTGACGTTGCTAGAAATATCACAGGGTTAAACCCTGAAACTACTCTTGGTAAATGTTATATTTACATCTTTATATTATCTTTCTAGTTGTTGGTCTTGAGTTCAAATAATTTCTATTGTTTTTTAATGTTGAGATTGTTTTCTGAAATTTGCAGTTGTGGTAGTTTCAAAAACTTTTACTACAGCAGAAACCATGCTGAATGCTCGAACACTTAGGGAATGGATTTCAGCTGCTCTTGGGTTAGTTCAATTCAACTGTAGCTTAAATTTTTCAATTATATGGGATTCGTTCTTGGAGAATTCTATGGTGATCTATGCTATATAATTAAATGGCTGGATTTGGCTTCAGAGCTGTTGTAAAAGTAAAAAGTTGACCAAACACAGAATGGAGCAAATGAAGAATGAAGACTGTTTCTCATTTCATGTGGTTTCTTTCACTAAACTAAAATCTGTTATTTTAATCAGCAAAAAAATTAAAATCTGTTATTTTGTTTTTTCCCCAAAAATTTGCTTGCTTGGCAAATAGTTTAGCATTTTTCGGCTTGAATTAATTGTCAAAATGGCAGAAACATGCTTTAACTTCCCTCTCTTGTGATTGTATACTATTTTCAGGCCTTCTGCTGTTGCAAAGCATATGGTAGCAGTCAGCACAAATCTTACGGTATCATTACTCTTTTAGTCTTTGTACTTGGTGATTAAGCACCAGTTGAGTCATTAGTACTTAATTATTTTCTTTTTCAGCTTGTGGAAAAATTTGGTATTGATCCTAACAATGCTTTCGCATTCTGGGACTGGGTTGGTGGACGATATAGTGGTACGTAGTTTACCTTTTTTTTTTCTTTTAGATGACCTCCCTTTGATAATTGATTGGTGTTTGAACTGCTGGTTGCAGTTTGCAGTGCTGTTGGGGTGTTGCCTTTGTCTCTCCAGTATGGTTTCCCAATTGTTGAGAAGTATGTGTTTTATAATTGCTACAGGTCCACTGCATCAGTTCTGAAATTTGTGATGGACAAATTTGCTTGTGCTTCAGCTTTCAATTAGATTTCTTGGAACTATTAGTCTGATTTTCATCTATAGTTACTATAGGGGAAAGGCAGATGAGAATATCTTAATTTGTTTATATTGAATTTAACTTTATTTGCCAATTATTTAATTTGGCATGTTTATAATGTGTCTTGCATAACATTGTTAATTTCGTCTGGTCAAAGGTTTTTAAAGGGGGCCTCAAGCATTGACCAGCATTTCTACTCGGCACCATATGAGAAAAATATTCCTGTAAGTACCTGAACTGGTTTTTTTTTTTGTCATCATGATCAAATGATTTATTTCCCTCGTGCAACTTTGATATGCAAGAAAGTTTTGTAAAACTGTTTAGGATTATGAAACACCTGCATACGCTATTAGACAATTTGTTTCAAAGAGGAATGCTATGTCACACTTTTTTTTTCTTTCTTATTCATTTTTTTTCTTAAATAATACTAAGAGGCACTGGTGTTGAACACCACCCCACTGATATAAATGGGAAAATTTGAGGTTTTATGCATCTTAGTATATCATAATTATAAAATATGCCAACATAATTAAACATCACAAAAATGTCATTTTCCAAACATTGTACAAAATTGCTTTTCCCATTAACATTCCCTCTCTCTCAAAATGTCTCTCAAGCTCTCTCTCTATACCACGATGGCACCACCTTCCCACAGCAGTAGTGCACCACCTCAACACAACCACTGCCATTAGCATCATCCTCGCCATTGACACTGTCACCTCCCATCACCATTGAAGCACCCGATCAAAGCACCAATCCATTTTTTTTGTATGTTTCGATGATTCAAAATCAAATCGAAAACTTAGAACCCTCAAGAAAATTCATTTAAAACACTAATTTAAAGGTTTCGAATACATCTATGTATGATTTATTCATTTTGCTATACATTCTTTTTTTCATATCTAAAACTTCAAAAATCTGCAGAATTTTGAACAAAACGATGCTTTTGCAATGCTTCAGCAATGTTTTTGCGATGTTTTAATAATGGTGTCACAAAAACTTGATTTTAAGGCAAAAAACTGATGCTTTAACAAATGATGCTATGAAATTTTGATATTTTTTGGGCAAAAACGATGGTAAATTGATGCTTAACGATGTTTTTGCAATGAAATTTGATAAATTTTTTGGTGAGGTTTAACTTTTTACTTTGATGTAGTTTGAGGTTTTTTTTTTTATAATTTTGGTATTTTTTTTTTGTTGAGATATTCATGTTTAGAATGTGTAGAGCATTAAATTTGGAGTATGTAGAACACAAAATTTAAATTATTCAAGTTACAAACTTCATTATGTCCTAAAACGGACAGATCTCGAAAACGGACAGATCTCGAAATTTGTTGTTCTACATCTCAAATTTAAGGTTCCACATATTCTAAATGTGTAGACCTTGAAGAAAAATATACCAAAATTAAAAAAAAATCACCAAAAAGTTATGTTTCACCAAAGTCCTTATCAAATTTCATCGCAAACAATCGCTAAGCATCAACTTACCATCGTTTTTTGCCAAAACAAAATCAAGTTTTCATTGCACCATTGTTAAGCATTGTTTTTTTTTTTTTTTTTTTTTTTTGTAAAAATCAAGTTTTCATGACAACATCGTTAAGCATCGCAAAAAGTATGGTTTTGTTCAAAATTCTACAAATTTTCAAAGTTTTAGATTTGAAAAAAAAGCAAGCAAGACCAATAATTTGTACATAAATGTGTTTGAAACCTTTAAATTAGTGTTTTAAGTGAATATTCTTGGGGGTTTAAGATTTTAATTTGATTTTGAATCATTTAAAAAAAAATGGATTGGTGCTTCAATGGTAATGGGAGGTGGCGAGGACGATGTTAATGGTGGTGACAGTGTTGAGGTGGTGCCATCATGGTTGAGAGAAGGGCAATTTTGCCCAATGTTTGGAAAATGACATATTTTTGTGATATTTAATTATGTTGACATATTTTATAATTATGGCATACTAAGTAGCATAAAGCCTCAAATTGGATTAGTCTATGGTGTTGAGCACCACCTGCGCCCCATAGCACTCTTTCTTAAATGAACCTTCAAAAAAGCTTTTGATTATAGCTAAAAAGATAAGTAAAGTTTTGACTTATTTTTTTTTGTTTGGATAACTATTATATAAAAAGTTTTGACTTTTTAAAGTGTTTGGATATCAATAAAAAAAAATCTTTTATGAGTAAATTAAGAATTATTCTAATTTAAAAAATAGCTTCTCAGAAGTGTTTTTGGGGCTCTAGGTTCTCCCAAAAAGACTTTTATAATAAGACTTTTGAATTATAAAAGAACTTTTTATTTTTTACCCAAACACCTCCAAAAGGATTTTTTTTTTAATTGTAGAAGCTTAGCCAAATGGGGCTGTTATAGATGAGCTGCATTTTTTTTTATTTGCATTTTGGTTATAGATATGTTTTTGCATATCACTGCAACAGTTTTATCTCTTAATAACAAGACATCTGTTTATTAGTTGCTTTTAGGCTTGTTGAGCGTATGGAACGTTTCATTTCTTGGATATCCTGCAAGAGTGAGTGCTGACGTCTACTTCAGAGTTTATTTATTTCTTTACCATCCACTTTAAAAATTGACTTAGTAGTTTTTGTTTAGGCCATCTTACCTTACTCCCAAGCCCTGGAGAAGCTTGCCCCACACATTCAACAGGCAAGTCCGCTTAGATCGCTGCTTAGCTTACCAGCCTTTCTTTCTTGGAAGGTGTGTGTGGTTTCTTGCATTCTCTAAATACCTTTCACCTTGTAATTCAATGTAGGTTAGCATGGAAAGTAATGGCAAGGGTGTATCAATTGATGGAGTTCCACTTCCCTTTGAGGCTGGTGAAATCGACTTTGGTGAACCTGGAACAAATGGTCAGCACAGTTTTTACCAACTAATTCACCAGGTATTGATAATTTGTTGGAGAAACTTTGTTAATTCTTGAACTTCAAGCTACATACGGTAACCTCTCTTTATATCTACTGAAAGCTGAACTTAACTCTTTTATTAACTTTCAGGGTCGCATTATTCCTTGTGATTTTATTGGTGTTGTGAAGAGTCAGCAGCCTGTCTACCTGAAAGGTTCTTTATATTAATCTTTTAGAGCTAATATTCACGTGATTTTCTAGAAGTTTGTAGTCTGATTCATAGCTCTTTTTATAATTCAAGGATGAATAATTTTGTTGCAGGTGAAGTGGTGAGTAACCATGATGAGCTCATGTCCAACTTTTTTGCTCAGCCAGATGCCCTTGCTTATGGGAAGGTATTATGCGCTGCCACAGATGCTTTCTTTGTTATTCAAGTGCTTTGGAGAATTTTATTTCATTTTGGAATCTCATATGCCCAATATTAATATGCCTCCTTGACCCAAAAGAGGTGGGGTAATGGTTGTGGAGGTGATTTACAACCTTCTGTGGTCTGCTATTCAGGAAAATTTGGTAGCAAATTATAAAATGAAGACAGCCAGGATGTGTTGGGGGTGGGGTTAGTAGATACTGTAATAGTCAACTTTTGGTGCTATTGTCATATTACCACATTTTATTTTTTATGAAAGCATCAGTCAGCTATCCGTATCTCTAACCATTGAAGAGTTTTTTGTAGACCGTAGAGCAGTTGCAAAAGGAGAATGTTGCGGAGCATCTTGTTCCTCATAAGGTGATTTCCTTTGTGCATTAGTCATTGTTATCAGGTCAATGAATAGTACCAACTCTTGTCCTTTCATTCACAGACCTTCTCTGGAAATAGGCCTTCTCTCAGCCTTCTTCTACCTTCCCTAACTGCGTACAATGTTGGACAGGTATGCAGTTTCTTTCTCTGTTTATTCTTAACTTATTTTTTGTTTTTCATTTAAGGGAATGATTTAAAATAAGTACAATAAACATATTTGGAGCAGATGACCTTGGACTGAGTTAATGTTGTGTGTCACTGTGTCCTCGTATTGAGGTCATAACAATTTCCACATATTTTTCTGCCTTCTCCTCATCAATTAGATATCTCGAGTCCAAACATATTTTTCTTAGTTCAATTTTCATTAAAGTAGAGAAGCTGCAGGTCTCACATTTGCTTGGTGAATGTATTAAATATATGCAGTTTTCTGCATTCTTTATATTCTACTAACTGCCTTGGTCTCATGCCAATATTCAGTTGTTGGCAATCTACGAACACAGAATTGCTGTCCAAGGTTTCGTTTGGGGCATCAATTCTTTTGACCAATGGGGAGTTGAATTAGGGAAGGTTAGTAACTGAGTAATACCCTGGAAACTTTCCGAGTGTTGAAACTATAATCTTCTTGCAATAATAAAATGAATATATTTCTTGTTTGCACTTGCTGAACTCTTTTTCTACCGTCACTTTGTATGGCATACCTACGTGTCATCCTATAACTTATCACATAATTTCATGTTTGTGAATGCAGTCCCTAGCTACTCAAGTTAGAAAACAACTCCATACATCTCGCACCAAGGGAGAACCTGTCCAGGGCTTCAACTTTAGTACCGCAACGTTACTAACAAGATATCTGAAGGTGTGTAAAATATCTACTTCAAGGAAAAAAAACATATATACTCGAGTTTTAAATGAATCTTAACCAAACTATATATTTCACCGTGCAGGCTTCAGATGCTCCTTCAGATTCTTCAACCCGTCTGCCCCGGATATAGCTGTATAACTTCTGGGTGTCCCCTTATATTGCATATATTTTAACATTGCAACTGGTTTTATAATTTGTACTGTTTTGTTCAACTCAAATTTTGGGGAAGAGGGCGCAAACTTACTCAACCAATGTTGTAAAATCCCCCAAGTATTTTGCATGCCCCATTTTATTGGAAACATTCTGCATTGCCCATGAAGTGTATGGCCATTATGCAAAAAAGAGAAAATATTTTGAAATAAACTTTTTCTTTTAATCTGAGCCCCTCATGAAATAGAACGATAAATGATTTGTGTTTATACACTATAAACTTTATAAAGTTAGCAAGAGGATTAAGAAGTTTATCAAGTTAGATCGATTCTGATAAATACATACACCAATCAAAACTGTATTCCACAACTTCTTAGCTCTGCCAAGATACACTGAAAACATAGAACGGTTATAACAGTCCACCAACTGTTTGACAAAACTACAAACCGAACTTTTCTTGTTTTCCTAAAGATATTAAGTTATTTGCCTACACCTAATTTATAACCAGATATCGAACTAAAAATGAGTCTAAACGCCTGTAGAGCCAAAGCCTCCAGTGCCTCTGACGGTGGCATCCAAATCATCAACCACCATGACATCAGGGGTTATTATCTTCTCAATTATCAGTTGAGCAATCCTATCTCCACGTTTGACTTCAAAGTCAAAGTCCGAATGGTTGAACAGTATAACCCCGACGGGACCCCTGTAATCAGCATCTATCACTCCTGCTCCCACATCAATCGAGTGCTTCCACGCCAACCCTGATCGAGGAGCTACACAAAACAAAGCATCACATTAAAATATTGCAGAAAAAAAAGGGTAGAAAGGCAAATGTAATAATCAATTTTAATAACACAGAAAACTTTTAATGGGGTTTACCGATTCTTGCATAGGTTCCTTCGGCTACAGCGATGCTCAGATCAGTTGGGACCAAAGCTTTTCCTCTGGCTGGAACCTTCGTCTCCGTCGCACTACATAATATTAGAAACCCGGAAAATATATTTATATAAATTACTGAAAAATAAATAAGATATTTGAAGGAAAAGTGGCGAAATAAATATGGGTTTTACCTCGAGAGATCGTAACCCGCAGAGAGAGGAGAGGCTCTTGATGGAGAAACAGCGTTTTCAGAGAGCTTTTTCACTCGGAAAAATGAAATGTTGCTCTGAGAAACTTCGTGGGCGCCATTTTCGTGAAGCTTTGGGAGTTTGGTTGGTGGCTCGTTGATTTCGGGGCTGTTGCTTGCCATTCTGTTTCTGATGAGACGATGAGGAAGCGTGAAGGAAAAGCTTAATGGGTTTATGGAAAGACCGATGATTAGGGGATGGGAAGATGAAGGAGGATAATGGGTTAGGTTTAAATATAGGAAAGAAAAAAACAATTGGCGCCAAGTTTTCCCGCTATTTTTCTTTTTCTAGTGAAAAGGACCTCAAATTTTTCAATTTTATTTGGGTAAATAATTATTAATTACTCGCTCCTTTATGGAAATACATAATTATCTAATATCTTCTAATAATAATACACTCTCCTAAACTTATTTCCTTATATTTTTAATTGGGGTATAATTCATTTTCAATATAATTTTTTCTTTCTTTCTCTCTCAATTTTTCTTTTATTGACAAAATTTCTAAATATAAACTCCATTACAAACCATCCCCTAATCATTTTTCATATTCTCATGGTATATCAAAGAAAAGGAAAAATAACAAAGTTTCAAATAAGCGCTCAAAATAAGTGTGAATCAAATTAGGCTCAAAATGGGGTAATTAGTGATTTAATAAATCAAGGTTGGCTTGAAAGTCTCAAACGTTCCAAAGAATTGCCTAAATCATCTTCCTAAGCATGCATAATCTATGATTTCGTCTCAAATAGCAAGCAAACAAGTTCTAGGATAACAACATTTTCATAATAATTTGTTTTCAACATTCAGCAAGCAAAAAAATATTCAATTACACAAAATTCATTAAAAATCATGATTGAGCTCTCAATTATTTAAGTAGACAATGTAAAAATGGAAAGAACTATTCAACCAAACACATATTTTTATAGCTTCATTCTCATTCAATTTATATAGCACATCATTCAATCATATTATCATTGACAAATCATTGTCAACTTGATTCACACTCTAAACAAAAACAAACTTAAACAAACTAAGATATCTACAATGAACAAAGCAATAAAAATCAAATCTCTTTCCCAAAACTTAATCTAAACATTGTCCCAAATGTATAAATAAAAGAAAAGGAAAATAAAACTTCCCTGAAATCAAATGCATTGCTTCATTGTATTGACTCTCATCTATATCCTCCTCAGTGTTTTATATTTCGAAACACATCAATGAGTGGTTGACGCTCATAATAAGCATCATACAAGATAACTTGAAAGTTGTCACTCTGAATGCCCTCAAGCTTAGCAAGATATGAATTTAATATGCACGTGACACCAACAACACAAGACTTAGAGTGATGAGCCTGGGGAGAAAACTTTGGTAGCCATAAAAGATGTAGAATAGTGAAGGTATCATCAATTTAAAATATGGATCCATTGGAGGTATATATGATTGTACCATTGGTGAAGTCAAATCAATGATTGCAGGTGCTTCCTCATCCTCCAAAGTCATATTTTTCTCATCTTCATTTGTGAATTCTTCATATAACCCTTATGATTATTTTTCACTCTCCACACAGCTATCCATAAACATGCTTGTGATTTGATCTTCAACAACTTCATGATCATGGATGAAATTTGCTTCCTTCACCACAACCATAATCATTATCTACCAAGCAAGTATACAACTTAGTAAAATTTTGAGTAAATATAACTTCGAAGGTCTCTTGTTCATCAACTTTACACTCAATCTCTTCTAATGGGTCAACCATTGGTACTTCTATAGTATTCGAATAACTCTCACAACCTTGATTATTTGAGTAATTGTCCTTAAACCACTCCATGTTTTGCACCATTAAATTTAAAGTGTTCTTCAATTGAGCCATTACATTTCTGGTTTATGCTCTTCATGCTCGAATGGTTGTGGTATAATATTAGGAACTTGGAATAAAGGAGGATATTGGTGACTCCAACTGTAACGACCCAAATTTCCTAATAAGGTTTAGGACCTTGATTAGGAGGCCGGGAGGGCCATAATTGATTTATGGGGCTATTATGTGATTATATGCATGATTATGTGGGTCATATTATTATATGATGATAAAGGCATGCATGGGGCTATATACTCTGCTGTGAGGGTATTTTGGTAATTTGGCTCATTGAGAGCGTAATTGTGAACTTGTGTGTATATTGGTAGGCTAATGTTGAGACCACATTATTATGTGGATATATCTGTGATCTGTGATCTGTGACTCGAGACGATCCTAGTGAGCAGATTAGCGAACAAGTCATGGGGGGGATTTATACCCGGCTCAGGGTGAGCCTTGGGGTATAAATGGGAATTTAGTGAGTTTATTGGGGTCTATTTTTACATCGAGGAATATTATTGGTGGTTAATTAGGTATTGGGTAGTAAGCGGTAAATATTAGAGACACTCGAGGAGTTAGCGGGAATTGGGGTGAAATGACTAAAATGCCCTTAAGTGGGTTAAAGGGTTAGAAATAAAAGGGAGGGCATTAAGGTCATTTGGCTTTTTAAAGATGGGTATTACTGAGGCTTTATGTTAGTGGAAGTGGTAGAATATTACAGAAGTCTGAAGAAGGAAAAGAAAGAAAAGAGAAAGGAGAGGAAAACAGAGAGTTTTCTCTAGGGTCGGTTTATGGTTCTCTCACCACTTTTCTTGGGTTTTCTTGGAGCAAAGCTCAGAGGAGAGCTGGGTTAGGTTGAGCATCAAGGATCCTAAGCTAGGTTTGAAGAACTGGCAGGGGTTTAGCAAGAACACACCATCACCTAAGGTAAGACTTTAGAGTTCTTCAGTTTCTGGTTTTGGTTTTTGAACTATGGTGTTTAAGTTGAATCTGATGGGGACTTTAGGGAATTCAAGCCAAAGGTTGAGGGAGAGCAAGCCGATAAGGTGTAGAGGTTGTCTTGAAACTAAATTCCCACTAAAGGTAAGAAATTCTAAGCTTTTAACTTTGATGTTTTGACTGGTTTCTGCTGAGTTTTGATATTTAGAAGTGGCTATGGTGAATTTTGAGATTAGGGATGCATGTGTTTGAGTTATGGGTATTTGGGGTGCTTGGCATGAGTGGAGTGTGTTAATAAGGTTGTTTTTGAGTTTGGTTAAGGTTTGGAGAGGTTTTGGTTGAGTTTGGCTCGAGGAAATCGCAGGAGGGAAAACTGGGGTATTGCTTGTCTGTGACTAGCGCTACAGCGCTAGCCTTTGGGCGCTGTAGCGCCCTCCTAAGAGCGCTGTAGCGCTGCCCTGTTTCCAGAAAGGGATTCTAGGGTTATTTACAAGGGCTTTTGACCAAGGGTTCGGGGCTCGATTCCACCACCTTGTTTGGTGGAACTAGGACTTCCCGAGGCTGGGTTTTGGACTTGAGGTTTGGTGATGACTTTGACCTATGATTATGTTTAGGTGAGCGCTAGGGCTCGAGAGGGATCGTGCTCAAGGAGTCAAGTGATCAAAGCTAATGAGATCTAAAGGTAAGAAAGTTGCACCTGATTATGTGGTTAGGTTGGGACTAAGTGTTTCCTATGTTTGTGTGCTTTGTTATATGAATGTGATTAACCATGTGAGCACGATGGGACTAAGAGCTCCTTACATTTGTATATCATGTCATGAGATGGTATTATTATGCCATGGGACATGCGATAATCGGCCTAAGGGTGTCGGAATCAATATTTGCGTACAGGGCGCGGCTTGGCCACTGGTAGCTGAGGCAGCTTATTTATCACTGAGCTCGGTTAAGCTGGCCGGAGTCAGTGAGTATTACACTGGGGGCGGCCCAAGTGAGCCGAAGACAGTGTGTTAAATAGAGGGTGCGACCTAAGGGCGCCGACCCTGAATGTTATTTGATGGATGTGATAGACTGTTGATTATGAACGTGAATATTGTGTTATGGATATGATTGGTTGACCGTCTAGATGATAAACTGTTTATCTGCTGAGTGTTATCACTGATTGGGTAAATGCTTTGAATTGTTGAATTCCTGGTTGTGCATTGTGGACTGTTTGATTAATGATATTGATCTTGCTATGATATCATGCTTTCTTGCTGGGCCTCGGCTCACGGGTGCTACGTGGTGCAGGTAAAGGCAAGGGTAGGCTGAATCAACCATGAGTTGGAGAGCTCTGGGGGCGAGGTGTACATTGTTAGCTGCTCGGCCGCTACGGTCGAGGAATTGTACAGGGACGGAAACCTAAAATGTATATTTTTCCATTAGAGTAGCTTGAATTATTTGTAACTCTTGGAATTTGCTCCCTGTTTTGAGTTTCCATGTATTAAACTGTCATTTTTTTTTAATGAAAATAGCCTATTTGTGACCAAAATCTTTTATTCCGAATCCGTTGATGCATTGAATTCACATTTCGTTTAAATGACTTGATTAGCAAGTCTTGCACTATTTTAAACACACAGTGTAACGGTCTTGGTTATCCAGGGCGTTACACCAACCTTACAGTGAAGGATCTCAATGTCAATGGTAATCAAAATCTGCCATATCATTAAAAAATTTCATTATATCATCATGACATCTTCTTAATAAAGGTTCACTAGTTACCTCTGCTCCATAGTTTACCCAACATCTTGTTGCATTATCTAATCCATTGTAAAAGAAAAGTGTAAGACATCCCCTTGAGAAGTTGTGATAACATCTCTCCATCAGTTCATTAAATCTCCCACAAGCGGAGTAAAATGGCTCATTGTGTTGTTGGGAAAAACCCACGATGTAATCTTGATGCAACATTTTTTATTTACCTCGCACGTCAAACACAGAAAAGAAACATAAATTAAATAATAAATAAAAAAACAAGTTAGAATAAAAATTAATTAAGTTGATATTAATAATATAAAATATAAAAACCAAATTAGAACAAAAAAAAAACAATTAATTTTGATACTGGAAATTTAGTCCCCGGTAACGGCGCCAAAAAATTGATTGCTAAAATATGATACGTAAGTGCACGCAATCGATTCAAGTGATATAGTTTGTAAATAGAGTATCGTTCCCACAAGGACTATCAACCAATTACCAATAAATGCTTTTAAATTTCTATTTGGCTATCGAAAATAGAGTGATTTTTAATCTAAGACTTAAAATTAAAATAAACTTTGCAAGAATAAAGATTGGTTCAATAATTAAAAACTTAGGGTGTTAAATTCATCAACTTTTCATTCTATTAATTTTATTAATCAGTTCTAAATTTCTTTATTCATATTCTAATAGCAGGTTAACAAAAATCGATTCCTATTCTTTTTCAAGATATAAGATCTCAACCTATATGCAGGTTTTCTACATCTCTGTGTTAAACTTAAACATATAGCAAGCATTAAGCATAGAAACCTAATTACTACACAAGTCATACATGTACTTTCGTCTAATATGTAACCTATGTCTATATAACGATAGCATATTAAATTCTCATCTTTCGAATTTTGAATCAAAATCATAAATCAAGCAAATATTGATCAGGTATTTACTAACATTAAGCAAACATTATAAAGATTAGAATAAAGAAGAAGAATCAATAGAACATCATAATAACATTAAATAGAAATCCAAGTGACTACATCAAACCCTAGTAAGAAAATTAGTTCATAGAAAAAAATAGAAAAAAAGAAGTAAGAGAAGAAAGAGAGGAAATAGAGAGAGGTCAGAAGAAAGAGAGAGATCTAAAATAGTCTAAAGCATTCTTTTTATAGTGATAAGGTTATGAAAATAGTTTTTTAGATGTTTCCATTTGTTACATGATAATGCTCCAAAATATTTTTATTTGAATTTCAAATCCCATAACTCTAGCTTGCATAATCTTGTAGGTCGAATATCACCACGTAAACGTCAGAATTTGACTTTTCTTGTGAAACAAGCTTTCGTAGGTCTTTGAATAAGATTTCCAACGACACCATGAACACGTAAATCAGATAAGTGAGTTGGGAGATGTGGTCAAAATACTGAAATTGTCTCAGATTCAAAATATCTCAGATTTTTCCAACAATTTAAGTTTGAATTATCCTTTACTTCTCTAATCAATTCAAATAAATATCTTTTTATTGTTTTTCTCTTGATTAATATTTCAAATAAATTTTGAAATATTTCTAAAATATTCATTTAACAAATGACAACTTGAAAAATACAACAACCACACATAAAAAAACAAAAAATATAAAATAATAATAATGAAACTAAAACTAAAAAAATATTAAAAATCTATCCTATTAGATACTCTCTATTGTAAATCTACATATTTGTTATCTTTGTCAACATATTTTTTTAATACGACTATATTGCCCTATTCTAATGAATTAGTTATTTTTCTTTTATGTTTTTGTTATTTTTAAATAATTTAAAAATATTTTAAGAATTACTAAAACAAAAATAAAAATAAGAATAAAAGGCATTTTCATTTCTCTTTCACTATCTTCCACACTCAAAACTAATCATTCTTCTTCATTCTGTGTAAATGAATCCTAAATCATTTCTATTTCTTTTCGTAGCTATACAGTGTGTTCTTGATATTTTCAAATTTTAATTGTGCTAGAAAGAAAAATCATAAAGTTTGACAAAATGGATTTGAAAAAGCTGAAAATGATAGTAAATATAACTATGTAGGGTTATATTTTCTTCATCAGACTAACTATTACTGGTCGTTGTATATAACACCAAAGAATATGAAAAGTGAAAAAAAAATGGAGGTTAGCAATTCACGTAATTAGATAAATATATAGTCAGTATTTCATCCATATGCCGAAACTAATTAACTCATTTCTATGCAAGGTTGATGATAAAATTCTCAGTAATAAACAAATATATTTATATCTTAAAAATCTCATAATATATTGTTAAATACAAGTCCCCAGTATGAACTGTATTCTGTTAGAACTACATGCAAAATATTGTTACAACTAATTTTTTTTGCCAGCTCAACAACAAACAGATCAGAAGCTATTCAAGATCAAGAAAACACAACCGAAAATATTATTCTACTTTAGCCTATAAATACATGTAATCTAAAGAGAGAAGAGGCTCATCATGTTTGTCTTTATGCACAGAGAAATTTGAGAGCTTTGAGAGTTTTTTCCTGTAAAAGAAAAAAGAGAGAAGATTATTAGAAGAGTGATAGGGTTTTCTGATTTAAGAGAAAACAGAGAGAAATAAGGGGAAAAAGGAACGGGAGTACCTGATGATGTTGTAATCGTGATCTTGACTGCTTGGTTGTAACAATTTCTCCATTGATTAGTGGATTTGGAGCTCTCAATCTCTGAGGCGAGCTCAAGAGGACGTAGCCCCAAATTTTTGGTGGTGAACCTCTATAAATCTCTGTTTGTATCTCTCTTCCCTTACTCTTGATATATTTGTTTCTGGTTTGTGTTTAGGCTTGAGATTTCTGTGTTTATTTCTGGGTTTGTGGTTGAATATCTCGGTATTCTTCTGGGTTAGGGCAGAGAGGGTAAAAGGGTTTTCTCTCAATTTTTCCTTCTCTTTCTTCTCTGCAAAATTCAGTCGATTAGGTGAACAAACAAGAATAACGTAGCCTAATAAAACAAAGGTTCAGTAAAATAAAGGCAAAGGTCAGTTTTGACCTTGGTGTTACTGATGTGTTTGAGAATTGTGTAGGGTCATATAGGTAAAATCCCTACAGTGGTATCAGAGCCAGGTTCTAGGCTTGCAAGATTCTCTACAACACAGTCTACAACACAGTAACAAAGATCAAGACAAACACTGGAGGAGATTGACCCTCAAGAAGCCAAGTCTCACAGTGAAGAGTTTGAGGATATTCCTCTGTTTGACCAGACTGAAATCTCTCAATCTTTAATTTGTTTTGATTTTGATTCTATTACAATGAGTAATCTAAAGGTTGACATAGATAAATTTGATGGTTCAGGAGACTACCGAATCTGGAGAAGGAAAATAAGATCTTTGTTGGCTCAACAGAAGCTACTAAGAGTACTGGAAGATCCTATTGAATGGCCAGAGGGTACAACAAAGATACAACAAGAAGAGTACCTAGAAACAGCTACAGGAATCATTATCTTCAATCTTTCAGATGCAATAATAAGATTGGTAGATAAAGAAGAAACACCAGCTAAAATCTGGAAGAAATTGGAGGAGCAATTCCAACAGAAATCACTCACAAACAAGATTTTTCTAAAAGAAAGAATCTTTGGGTACAAGATGAGTCACTCTAAGACTCTAGAGAAAAATCTTGATGAATTTCTGAGGATGCATATTGAACTTGCAAACTCAGGGGAAAATGAAGCACTGAGTGATGAAAACCAGGCCATAATCATACTAAACTCCCTGCCAGAATCATATAGGGAAGTCAAGACTGCAATCAATTATGGAAGAACTGAGATTACACTTGAAGAAGTAATCTCAACCCTCAAATCCAAGGAGTTGGAAATGAAAACAGAAAAATTAGGAAACTCTAGTGGAGAAGTAAATCTGAGCAGAGGTAGACCAGTTCACAAGAAACCGTGGCAAAACAGGGGAAGAAGTCAGAGCCGGGGTCACTACAAAGGTCATCACAGTAATGACAGGAATCGATCTCAGTCAAGAGGCCCTAGTGATCCTAAAGGCTGTTATCATTGTGGTAAACCAGGTCATTTTAAGAGGGATTGCTATATTTTTCAAAAGAAGCAAAGGAAAATCTGAAGGACAAGAAAATTCAAACAACTCAAATCATTTCACATCAAAACACAAGTCAGATTTTCACAATGCAAACCTAAGTGATGGCTATGACAGTGGTGAAGTATATGTAGCTGCTGCTACATTTAAGGATGACTGGATTTTAGACTCTGGTTGCACTTTCCATATGACTAACAACAAATATTTTTTGTCTGATTTCAGGGAATCTCAAGGGGGAAAAGTGGTACTAGGAAATGACCAATTTTGCTCCATTGAAGGTTCAGGGACAACAAGCTTTAAAATGTTTGATGGAGTGATTAGATCACTCACAGGAGTGAGGTATGTCCCTAAACTCTCTAGAAACTTAATTTCACTAAGTGTTCTTGATGATTTGAATATAGAGAGCAAGATTAAGGAAGGGCAAATGAAGTTGTGCAAAGGCTCAATGGTGATTATGAAAGGACAGAAAAAGGAAGGGCTATACTACCTAATTGGAGAACCAATTGTCAAATGCAACAACACAGTGGCTGTTTCACCTGAAGATTCAAAGGCTGTATTATGGCATAGAAGACTTGGACACATAAGTGAGAAAGGACTACAAATTATGAGTGACCAGCAACTACTTGGAAAAGACAGAGTAAGCAAGGTAGGTTTCTGTGAATACTGTGTATTGGGAAAGCATCACAGACTGAAGTTTAAAACAGGTATTCACAAAACCAAGTCTATTTTAGAATATATTCATTCTGACTTATGGGGGCCTGAGAAAACTAGTACTCATGGGGGCAGTTCCTATTTCATGTCTATTGTTGATGATTTTTCTAGAAAAGTTTGGGTATTTTTACTTAAACACAAAAATGATGCATTTACCAAATTTAGGGAATGGAAAAACTTAATAGAAAATCTCACTAATAAGAAAATCAAAACACTAAGAACAGATAATGGCCTTGAGTTTTGCAATACTGAGTTTGACACATATTGTAGAGATAATGGCATACAGAGACATAGAACTGTTAGATTGACACCCCAACAGAACGGAGTGGCAGAAAGAATGAATAGAACCCTACTAAACAAGACTAGGTGTATGCTAATAAACTCTGGATTAACTCAAGGGTTTTGGGGAGAAGCTGTAATGACAGCAGCTTATTTAATCAACAGATGTCCTTCTAGTGCAACTGAGTTCAAAACCCCTGAAGAAATGTGGACTGGAAAACCCCCAAATCTGTCAAACCTAAGAGTATTTGGCTGTGCAGCCTATGCTCACCAAAGTATAGGTAAACTTGAACCTAGGGCCATAAAATGTGTATTCCTAGGATACCCAGAAGGTGTTAAAGGCTATAGACTATGGGATAAGGAAAAGGTTGGTTTTAAAACTTTGATTAGCAGAGATGTAGTGTTTCAAGAAAATATATTTCCTTGTATGTCTATTTCTAACCAAAATGCAGGTACAAAAGGGAATACTAACATTGCATGAAACATTACTAGTCACAACCCATACATTATTCAGGTGGAACCTATCACTACAGAACCCGATATCAATCAGGTGGAACCTATCCAAACCCATGAAAGTCAAGGCCCAACTCAGATGGAAACAATCACAGCTGAAGCAGAAGATACAAATCAAGTAGACACAAGTGAAACAGACCGAGCTATAGATGAGAATGTGACTGATTATCAACTAGTTTGGGACAGAGAAAGAAGGGTACCTAAGCCAAATAAAAAGTACAGTTTTAATATTTGGAATGAAGATCTAGCCTATGCATTCATGAGTGAACTAGAATCTATAATGACCGAGCCACAATCCTATGAGGAAGCTGTACAAAGCAGGGATTCTAAGCTATGGATTAAAGCAATGGAAGAGGAAATGAACTCTCTAAGGAAAAACAAAACTTGGAGATTGGTGCCTAGACCAAAAGGTAAGAGTACAGTAGCTTGCAAGTGGCTGTATAAGCTAAAGGAGGGACACAGTGAAGGGGAACCTACAAGGTACAAGGCAAGACTTGTGGCAAAGGGTTTTACACAGAAAGAGGGAGTGGATTTTACTGAAATATTCTCACCAGTTGTAAAATACAAGACTATTAGGATTATGTTGGCCTTATCTACTCAGTTTGACCTAGAAGTGGATCAAATGGATGTCACAACTGCATTCTTACATGGGGAATTAGATGAAGAGATTTATATGGAGCAACCTAAAGGATTTGTAAAAACAGGGAATTCAGAAATGGTTTGTAAGCTGGAAAAATCCCTATATGGTCTAAAACAGTCACCTAGACAATGGAATAAGAAGTTTAATGCTTTTATGACCAAAGAGGGATTCACTAGGAGTAATTTTGACACATGCATGTATTTCAAAGAAACTCAGATTCTAAAAGCTACCTATTTGTTACTCTATGTTGATGATATGCTTCTAATAAGTAAAGACAGAAGTAATATAGACTCTCTCAAGACATTATTAAGGTCAGAGTTTGAAATGAAGGATCTGGGAAAAGCTACTAGGATACTTGGGATAACAATAAGCAGAAACAGAGAAAAAGGGAAGATGAACCTTGGACAGAAGGACTACATACAAAAAATCTTGGATAAATTTTCTATGAACAATGCTAAGATCACTAAGCTACCAATTACCAGCCAGCATCAACTGTCTAAAGAGCAATGCCCCAAAACAAAGGAAGAAGCAGATTACATGAACAGAGTCCTTTATTCTAATGCAGTAGGATCCCTAATGTGTCTAATGGTGTGTACAAGACCTGATCTATCCTATGCAATGAGCTTACTAGGCAAATACATGTCAAATCCGGGTAAACCTCACTGGGAAGCTATGAAGTGGACACTAAGGTACCTACTGGGAACTATGGATACTGGACTCACTTACAGGAAACAGAACTATACTCTAAGATTAGAAGGGTACAGCGATGCAGACTATGCAGGGGACAGAGATCAAAGAAGGTCAACTTCAGCATACTATTTTCTTATAGGTGGGAATTGCATAAGTTGGAGGGTCCAGTTACAGCCTGTAGTAGCCCTATCTACTACTGAATCAGAATATATTGCAGTGACAGAGGCAATTAAAGAAGCTGTTTGGATACATGGTCTATTGGAGGAGATTAACCTACAGTGTGGAACACCTACAATCTACACAGTCAGTCAAAGTTGCATGCATTTATGTAAGAACCCTGTGTTTCATGACCGAACAAAACATGTAGAGATTAAGTACCATTTCATCAGAGAAAAGGTGACTCAAGAACAAGTTCTAATAGAGAAGGTGCCTACAGAAGAGAATCCAGCAGACATGGGAACTAAGATTGTGACCTTACACAAATTCAAGCTCTGCTTGAATTTGCTTGGGGTCGACACTGGAGGATAGCCAGGACAAGGAAAGAGTAAAGACCCTCAGAGATATTTACACTAACAGATTCCTGGTTCATACTGAGAACTTGGGTGGAAATTTGTTAAATACAAGTCCCCAGTATGAACTGTATTCTGTTAGAACTACATGCAAAATATTGTTACAACTAATTTTTTTTGCCAGCTCAACAACAAACAGATCAGAAGCTATTCAAGATCAAGAAAACACAACCGAAAATATTATTCTACTTTAGCCTATAAATACATGTAATCTAAAGAGAGAAGAGGCTCATCATGTTTGTCTTTATGCACAGAGAAATTTGAGAGCTTTGAGAGTTTTTTCCTGTAAAAGAAAAAAGAGAGAAGATTATTAGAAGAGTGATAGGGTTTTCTGATTTAAGAGAAAACAGAGAGAAATAAGGGGAAAAAGGAACGGGAGTACCTGATGATGTTGTAATCGTGATCTTGACTGCTTGGTTGTAACAATTTCTCCATTGATTAGTGGATTTGGAGCTCTCAATCTCTGAGGCGAGCTCAAGAGGACGTAGCCCCAAATTTTTGGTGGTGAACCTCTATAAATCTCTGTTTGTATCTCTCTTCCCTTACTCTTGACATATTTGTTTCTGGTTTGTGTTTAGGCTTGAGATTTCTGTGTTTGTTTCTGGGTTTGTGGTTGAATATCTCGGTATTCTTCTGGGTTAGGGCAGAGAGGGTAAAAGGGTTTTCTCTCAATTTCTCCTTCTCTTTCTTCTCTGCAAAATTCAGTCGATTAGGTGAACAAACAAGAATAAAGTAGCCTAATAAAACAAAGGTTTAGTTAAATAAAGGCAAAGGTCAGTTTTGACCTTGGTGTTACTGATGTGTTTGAGAATTGTGTAGGGTCATATAGGTAAAATCCCTACATATATATATATATATTTTGAAAATTATGTAACTTCATTAATAGCAATAAAACCAGGTTACATAATTTGAAGTTTGGAAGGTATATGTACATTCCAAACCAGCTCTCCATCTAGCCCTAAAGCCTTTCAAGCAATTTTATGAGCTAAGATATTAGCTACTTTTGGTACATAAGAAAGGACAATTGAAGGGAAGGAAGATAAGGAGCTAATAATGTCCTTAATTAAATAGATATATGTGATAGGTCAACATCACAAGATAAAATTATGTTAACAATTGTTCTAGAGTCCACCTCCATCATATATCAATTGGCACGGATATCATTTTGCACCATTGAAGGGCTTGTAACAAGGCTTGGCTTTCCATCAAATATGAGTTGAAGCAACCTATTTTCGTACAAGAGAAGTCAGCCACAACATCACCTTTATCATTTTTTACCACAGCCCTAAAATTCATCTTATTATTATTGTTGTCAACTGCAGCATCTATATTCAATTTAAGTGCACCTCTTGGAGGGGAATCCATGCAATACCTTCTCTCGATATTTTATTCAAGGATTTCTTGACATTGATTTTCTGAACAGCTATGTATAACTGCACAAAAAACACAGACCAAGCAACAACATCTTTAAAAGGAATATGAGTTTTACCATGTAGTAATAGATTTCGATTGTTCCAGGAGGCCCATAAAACACCAAGGAAATATTCATATTGTTCAAAAAGCATAGAATTAAAAGCATATATTAGCAATCAGCAATATCCATTCATTGACACGAATACAATAAATTAGCGAATTTTGAATTTTTCCAAATTTTTCGAGCTCTGGAACAATACAAAAAGGCATGTGAAACCGAATCTTCCTGATTTCTACAATAAAAACAGTAAGAAGTAGAAATGATCTTTCTATATGAAAAGTTTAAAGCAGATGGAGGTGATGGTATGCTTTCCAAACAAAGTGTTTAATTTTTGGTGGTAATTTAGAATGCCAAAGTTTTGACAACCACTTCTTAATCTGGGAAGGATTTGGTGGTAAAGAAGGATTAGAATTAGAAGACTGTGGAAGGTGTTATGCAGTTTTAACAGAAAAGTAACCAGAAGTGGTAAGACTCCAAATTAAACTATCAGCCTTATTTAAAGAAGTGAGAGGAATGGTTGATATGGCATTAACAATGTCCCGAGGAAAGTGGATACTAAGCTTATCATAATCCCAGAATCCCGAAGGGGAAATGAAAGAGGAAACAGTAACTAAGGTCAAATATATGTTAGAATTAGAAATTAGCATCCTAAAGTTAGGAATCCAGTTGTCCTCGAGAACCTTGAATTATCAGCGTATATTTGACTACTACTACTACTACTGCTGCTGCTACTAAGGTTGGTAAGGAAGTTCTTTTGAAATCAGTTATTCAAAATATACCTACTTATGCGATGTCTTGTTTTAAGTTACCCAATGCCATTTGTAAAAAAAATAGAATCCCTTATGGCTAAATTTTGGTGGAGTTCCTTGGGTCACAACTCTAGTATTCATTGGAAAAAATGGTCCATGCTTTGCACCTCAAGTCCTTAGTTGATTTCAATCAGGCTTTGCTCGCAAAACAAGCTTGGCGTATCCTTAAAACACCTATAGGGGCCGATATATGTTTGAATATTAAAACATATAATTCAAATATATGTTTGAATTATCAGTGTATGCCGATATATCGCAGCTATAGGGGCCGATATATCGCCTATGATTGGTACGAAAAACACGTTGACTTCGATATCATGGTAGAGGCGATATATCGCCTACCCTAGGCGATATATCGGCTCCAGTGGCCAATTTTTGAATTTCGTAGAATTTGGAACTAGAAACAACCCTCAACAACCTTGACTCGTTCCTGAACATTTTTGACCGAGTTCTGGGCGTCTGTTGAACAGATAATTCAAATTTATTTATTTTTAATCATTTATGTATTCATTGAAATGGGAGTTAGTTTCACTCCTTGAACTCTATAAATAGGACCCTTCACTCAGCCATTTTATTCATTCTTCAAGCACAGTTCAGAGGCTCCAAGCTGCTAAGATTGTTCTAGAGAGAAACACTAGGGTTTTGGGGTTAAAGCTTTCAAATCTAAAGCTTTTATAAACACTTGGGAAGTGAGTTTTTGTGTGATTTTGGTGTTCGAGGTATAGATCGAGGTTCTAAGCTATCCAAGGTATTCATTATCTTCAGGTTTAATTTATTATAGTTTCTTCTTATTCTTTCATTTTCTTCAAATCCTAACTTGTGATAGTGACTTTTGGTTAGGTGTTCAATTCCTTTGTAACATAAGGTTTCCGGTAAGTTCTTATCTCTATGGTTTAGATCTTCTCTTCATCTTATTTTCTTTAGAAACTTATGGTTTCTTATGTTTGGTTTTAGGAGTTTCAATCCCGCTCTTGTCTCCAATATTCCGGTTTTTGGTAAGGAAAATTAGATAGTTTAGTATTATGACTTAGCTTATGTAGTTTATGATATAGTTTATGTTTGTATGACCTAACATTTCAGGTATAATAAAGGGGTAAGTGTGTCTGGACCTAAGGTGTCCAATGATGTATGACGAACTATGTCTGGTAGGCTTGGTTGCCAAAGCTTTATGACGGACCTATGTCCGGTGTATGACGGACTTTTGTTCGGGGCTTAATTTCCACCCCCTGTATAAACACTTATCTTTTTATTATATCTGCCTTGTTATTATGACCCATAGTTACAATTATGATTATGATTTATGACATATGACCTATAGTTATGACTTATGACTTATGATCTATGACTTACGACTTATGATTTATGACTTAGATTATGATTTAGAATTATGATATGATATGATATGATCTAGAGGTTTGTGTTTGTATGACTTTGGTGAATATATGTTATGTTTGATTATATGACTAACTTTTGTTTGTATTTTCCTTACTGGGCTTAGAAGCTCACTCTTTATGATGTTGTTATTTCAGGAAATTAAGGATAGAAAGGTCGGTGGCGAGTGTGGGACCTAAGAGCTTCGTAATGTATTCGTGGGGACCATATAGTCGAGAAAGATCATGTGGTCCTATTTTTATTAAAGAATGTTTATTTTAGATTTTTATTTAAATGTTGCTCATTTTTATGTTAAAGACAATTATTTTATTTTTGTAAAAACCATGGATCCATGTATTTATTTTTAAGTTTTAAGTTTTTATTAAATAAACGAGCAATATTTACGATTATGACCCAATGTTGTGTTCTCGGTAATCTATGAGAAATTAAGGCGTTACAGGTAGTATCAAAGCCCACGACTATATTGGTCATGAACGTTCCCACAGAATACACACGATAACTACAAAGGACCTACTCATTACCAAGTAAGTATATACATTGCTTTTTAAATATGTTTTTAATGTTTTCTTGTGTTATTTTCATAAATTAGCCCAATGGACTCAAGTTTGGTTAGAAAGTTAAAGCTATAAGAAGAATACTAGACCCTGAGTATGATAATAGATTCGATGTGGAGGATTAGAAACATATAAGAACACATCGTTAAATTTATGATGTTTTATAAAATTTTCACTAGTTTGTAATATATATTTTTTCTATGAAACTTGTTGATTGCTTTTATTATTATTTTATTGTTTAGTAAGAGTTAAGAGTTTTGGATTCAATTGAAAGTGTAAAGTTTAAATTCCTCTCTTATCGGTTAGCCCATTTGTGAAGGCCCATTTGCTTTGCATTATTAGATTGGATCTAATTAAATGAATAACAATTAATAAAGTAAGGGTTTAAATTCTTGTCTTTTGGGTCCAAGTGGAAGTTAGGGGGCCTTAGTAGTAGGTACGATGAACTGAACCAAACCCTCCTCCATGAAAGATTAAATTGTTCAGGTCCATTTACCCGAGTTGGACTTAATTGTAATAGGGTAGTTTTTATAGATAGATGGTGTAACGACCTAGAAATCACTAATAAGGCTTAAGGGCCTTGATTAGTATGCCGGGAGGGCATAATTGGTTTATGTGTGAATTAAGTAATTTAATGCATGATTTCGTGATAAGCATGCTTCTATGATTATATGAATATATGAAATGCATGTCTACGAGTATTAGTATGCATGTAGGCCCTGTTTAGCTTAAAGGGGTATATTTGTAATTTTAGCCCATTGAGGGCATAAATGTGATTATATGTTATAATTTTAAGGACCACATTACTATGTTACTGAAATAATAAGTAAAAAGTGGTAGAAGGAGGGGTAGAATGGCCATGTAGGATCGAAACTAGACAAACCCACAGCTGAAGTTAGTCTTCACATTCTAGGCTTCTCTAGAGACCCTTGGTCATTTGGTTCAAGTTTTCAAGAAGTAAGAGGAGAGCTCAAGACTAGGTAACTGGTTTTTTTTTTTGAAGGAATTTAAAAGTGAATTCATTTGAGGAAGAGATTAGCAGCCATCCACACCTAGGAATCTCCAAATTTAAGAGGAGGTAAGGATTTCATTTATGTGGTTTAGGTCTTTTATGTTGTTCTTGAGGAATTCTGAACTTGAGTTTTGGGATGAAGTTTTGAGGAACTTAAGCTTGGGAATTTAAGGATTGAAGCTTGGAGTGGCATTGGAAGCAGCCTAGGGTCGAATTTTGTTCTAAAGGTAAGGATTCCTTCAAGTTTTGAAAAGTTTCTAGTTTGGTTTAAGTTTATGTAGAATTTCAAACCATTGATTGAAATTAAGTTTAGGTGTGAGTTTGGATTGGGTTTTGATGGATATATGTTGTCTATGTTGTTTATCTGGAGCCTGGGTTCAATTGAAGCTTGGGTACACTTGGGGGAATGATTTGGGCAAGTTTTGGCTTGGGGAAAAAACCTAGTTTTCTGGGTTTGCGTAGGAGCGTCGCGACGCTGTTCTTTTGAGCCGCGACGCTAGGATTATCCAGGGCAGGGGGCCCTGGCTGGGTGCCGTGGCACCTGAATGGTTGAGCTTTAGTGCTAGGCCATTTTCAGGGCCCTTAAATTTGTATTTTTAGGGCTTAGGCCCAAGGGGCTCGGGGACGATTTCACCATCCCGTATGGGGAAATTAGAGGTCCGGAGAGCACGAGATTGGTTCCAGAGATCAATTATAAAATTGGGTAGTAATGAGAACGTTACTTGTGGTGTGTGACTAGGTTACCACCAGGATTCAGGAGAGGATCGTTCTCGGAAGTTGTGATTGCTTGCCTGACTGCTAGCACTCGGATTAAAGGTAAGAAAAGTGTTGTACCCGTAGACTAGGGCGTGGCCCTATTGTTTGTATTGTGGGGGCATAGCCCTATTGATTGAATTGCAGGGCGTAGCCCTATTTTTTTATGATTAGTATATGTTTAAATACATGTTGACATTATGCTATGTGATGCGTACTTGTGAGTGAACGGCGAAGGCCGGAAACAGCAAAGGCCGGGAACGGCGAAGGCTGAGAACGACAGAAAGCCGAGTACGGCAAGGGGCCAGGATTGGCATTTGGCATGTGGAGTACAGACCATTAGGGCGAGAGCCTCCTAGGATGCTGGAGTCATCCTCTCGATGAAGATTGCAAACTCAGGGCCTGGTAAAGCGCCTGGGACGGCGATGGTCGCTATGTGTTTAGCCTGTTGGTTGTTTTGTTATATGTCGTGGATTTTTATGCATATGTTATTTGTTTTGTGTTGGGTTTTCTTGCTGGGGTTCAGCTCATGGATGCTCTATGGTGCAAGTAAGAGCAAGGGAAAGGTCAACTAACCATGACTATGGAGAGCGTGGAGCGACGGGTACATGTTCGGCCTACCTGGCTGCCACGGCCAGGGTCATTTTAGGAAATGTAATGTATTGGTTGTTTTGTCGCCTAAGTCGACCTTACTTGTATTTTTAAGTTGTAAAGTATTTTCTAAACAGTATTTTGGGATCCCAACTGTGTAACTTTTTAATGATTTCAATGAATGTCCTAATTTTATAATTAAAGCTATTAAACGAGTTTTGTTTTAGTTTAATCACACTTTTAACCTAAAACTTCATTTAGCGAGCTAGTGGCACATTCTTAACTCACTTAGTAACGAATTTAAGGAAGTAGGGTGTTACATTAAACACTTAGACAAGAATGTTTGGAAGCACTAGGCTATAGTTGGTCTCGCTATGGGAAGGCCCTCTCACTGTGCGAGGCCTTTTAGCCTCGTTTTGTGTCTCTGTGGCTTCATTCTTCATTTATGTCTGCAAGGTGGCATTTAGGTAGAGGTCCAATGAAGGAGTGGAGCTCGATTGAGTTAGAAGGCCAAGGGCAACCTTGCCGAGGGAGGGTGCCTTTGCTATGCAATACCCTCTTGCAAGGTGTGAGGTGTCTGGTCCCTTTGTCGACTTAAGCTATTCATTTTGGACACCTTTACTTGGTGATGTTGTAAGGAATGTCTAAGGTAGGAAATGAACTCAATTGGGAGCCAAGGTCGAGGGAGGATTTCCATCGTTCACACTTGCTAAAGTATGAGTTGAGATGCCTCTCGTTTTGTGAGATGGATATTACTAAAGAGATATCCATAAGTTGACTTGCATTGTGTCCTCGTGATGCAGGCGCATCTGAGCTAGGAGGTGAATACACAGGGGCATCGCATTGCGGCCTCGCATTGCGGGAGCATCTTGCATAGCGAGGGCATCTCGAATTGTCGGTGCATTCCATTTGAAGGCTATTTAATTGCGGCCTCGCATTGCGGTCACATTTTTCTAAGGTCCTACAACACAAGGACCTCTTATCTGGCAACTCTTTCAGATGAACCAATTCACAAGATAATTTTACATGCTCACATAAGTATAAGGGGAGTGTAAATCCCTTTCTCTTTCTCTCATTGGTGTGAGACTTTGAGAAGCCCACTTTTTTCGTTAGTATGAGACTCTGAGGAGCCTTGTTTTCCTTGGTCTGGGACTCTGAGAAGTCGTTCTTTTTTTTTTTTTGAGGAAATTCTACAAGTCTTCATGGTCATAGTGCCAATAGCTTTATTTTGAAAGGGTTCCCTTTGGGACCTCTCTACTGCGTGTGATTCATGTCTGTTGGGGCACCTTGATTACTTGTAAGGATATGTTGACCCTTTGGGTTCTCACTATCTTTGTATATCTTTTTGTGTGCGCGTTTTATTTTGTGCGAGAAGCATCCTTCTCGTCATTATGCATAGTACTATTTTTGCAAGCGTCTTCTTCGAGACCCTTTTTGCAAGCGTCTTCTTTGAGACCCTTATCACAAGCGCCTTCTTTGAGACCCTTTTTGGGCTAGGTGACCTTGGATGACCTAGGATTGTTATGAGGACCCTTTTTGGTCTTTGAGGTGATCTCCCCTTGGGTTGGGACCCTTAGAGGAATATGGTACTTGTGAAACCTCACAAGCGCCTATTTTCCCTTGGTAAGGCGACTAAGTCGATATAGACTTAGGGATCTCTATGGGCTCCCCTTTTGTCTTCTGCAACGTGGTCCCTTTGTAGGGTGAGTGTGTTTATGAAGATGTCACTTTTAAGGGACCTTTTGACTACCTTAGATTCTATAAGGGTAGTTAGTCCTTATAGATTCAAATGTTATCTTATAAGGTTCACCGCTCACACATATATACATTATACATACTTTTATATATATTTCACAAGGCCAGACACCTGTTTTGCACTTGGCCAGACACCTATCGAGGCTCGCGAGGCTAGGCACCTATTTTGCACATGGCTAGATGCTTGTTGAGGCTCGCAAGGTTGGACGCCTATTTTGCACAAGGCTCGGTGCCTGTTGAGGCTTGTGAGGCTAGGCACCTATTTTGCACATGGCTAGGTGCCTGCTGAGGCTCGCGAGGCTAGGCACCTATTTTGTACATGGTCAGGTGCTTGTTGAGGCTCGCGAGGTTGGACACCTCATAAGTGGTTGATGAGGTCGATCTTGCCAAGCACTTTGTTTTTCATTCTCTCTGATATGCTTTGACAATTTCAGTTAACAATGGTAATATGTGTGTCATACAAGTGTCCTTGGAAACGAGAGATGTAATATATAAGATAGGTGATTGACATTAGTAATAGTAGACAACGTGAAAGGGTAGCATAATGTCATTGTCCTATTATATCTCTGGAGTCAGATTGGCGACCTCTTTGAATCTTTATGGGTGCCAATTGCATTGGATTCTTTGGTTCCTAAGCGACTCAGATAAAGGGAGTCTTATCAGAGGTTATCCTTGATGAATCCCGCTAGCTTCTTCCTTGAAGCCTTCTTGTAGACCTCTTCCAATATTCAACTTGATCAGTGATTCCTCTATCACAACGATCTCTTCTATGCAGAATCTTCAGACGTATTGGTAGAAGGGTGATTGGAGGAAGGTTTGCTTTCCTCAACATGCAAGTTCTTATGGCCCTCTTCCACACGTATATACTTTTGGGCTCTTTCGAAGAATTTTTATAAGTTTGTAATCTCCCTCTTGAACATGTTATCCCATAACTTGCTTCCAAGATGAACTTCGGCTGTGATTGCCATCCTTAGCTCTGCTTTAGTCACATTTCCCATCTTAGTTGCTTCCATATTGAATATGTGGATATAGCTTTTCAAGCTTTCACTCTCGCCTTGTTTTATGTTAGCAAGGTTGGTACTCGAAATAACATAGTCACAGACCGCGTGGTGGTGCTGAAGAAATTCACCAGAGAATTGCTGCCATGACCTGATTGTTCCTGGCCTTAACCTCTTGAACCACTTATACACCGCCCCTTTGAGTGTAACGATGAAGCAATGGCACTCTGCTCTGCTGTTGACCCCTCTTAACTTCATAAGAATATTGAAGGTGTCTAAGTGATATTTTGGGTCCGTAGTGCCCTCGTACGGAGTCATGTGAGGCTCTTTGAAGCTGGTGGGGAGTTACTCAACCTGGATCTCCCATGTGAAAGGTGACTCACGGTCAAATTCTTCATCATCTCTGTGCCCCCCAGGTGCAGTGCTAATCTTGCTTCGAGGGCTTTGCATTCAGTGTTTAATTCCTTCATCTTTTCATTTAAGGAGTCTTGTGGGTTCTTAGGGTGAATGCTTGCTTTGGTTGTGTCCATCAGGGGAGCTACAGGGGGTATGGTTTTCACTTCAAACCCTCTCTGGTTAAGTTTATTCCTCATGTCAGGTAAGGCTCTTTTGCAGGCTATCTTGGGTTCACACCTCTTGTAGGTGGGGTTCGCGCCAGGTTGCTCTGTTGGTGTAGAATCTTCTTCGCGTCCTGGGCGAAGTGTATGACTAGTTGAGAATTGCATTTTTCCATCTTCCACAGGCATGGTGGCTTCTCCACATACATGTTATCTCTCTTTATGCTTAGAGAGGGGAGCATTAGAGTTTTCGTGTAACAAGTCATTGAGTACCTCTTGCATGTTCTCCACGGTGGCCTGCAAACTTTGGTTTTTCAAGTGAAGATCACATATTTCCTCTTTTTAGAGACGAGATTGGGAACTTGAACTCACTGAGTGTACTCGTTGGCATTTACCATGTCTTTGTTTGGAGGGACCCGGATCTTGATGGTTTAGACTTGGGGCAATCGGTGGCAGTGGCGGTGGCGGAGGGTGAGTTGTACAACCCTTTGTTGGAGCGGTTGTATGTGTTATAGGGTCCAGTGTAAGATGAATGGCAGGGGATGATACTTCTTCCTCTTCACCATTGTCTCTGGGCAGATCCATCGCACCTCCATTCATCGGCGGGGAATGATCCCTCTTGGACGCCCTTAGCTGGGTTCCGTCTAGGTGAACCTTTGCTTCTTGGTGGTCTTGTAGGCGTTTTGAATGCCTTGGCATGTTTTCTTACTGAAATTAATGGAAGAACTATTGTTTGTTAGTTATTCTTCCCACAGACGGCACCAAACTGTTGACGGTGAGAACTCGTCAACTATGTTAGGTCGGGAAACTCAAAGGTTAGTAAGAGAATAACTAAGTAAGAACTTAGAATAGACTTGAGGAAAGATAAGTGTAGATCAACAATGGAGTAAAAACTCGTATATTTCTTAATAGCCTGAGTATACAATGAATTTTCCAACCCCTTATTCTGAGGGGTGAAGGTCCATTTATAGTTGGGCTCTAATGGCCCCTCATACATGGTGGTCCCTGGGGACAAAATAGTACACGGGTTCACTGTCAGGGTAGTAGCACAGGTGGTAGTAGTGTTGGAGAAGTGGTGGTCAGCTTTAGTATGTGTCAAGGGTTTGCAAAAGTACTCCTGCCTTGGTACCATATTATACCTCCATTACTTGTTGGGTACAGACCTCATAAGTGTGCTGAAGGAATCCTGACCATGTACCATTCTTGTACTGCCACTACTTGTCTGGCGTAGACGTCGTGTCCGTACTCTAACTCCTCTTAGTTGGTAAGTGCATTTCGTACATGTACGAGCTCTTCGAGTCATACGTAGGTTCTTACCCTCACAAGGTACCTTATTCATACAAGCTTCAAGTATTGAAACCCTTATACGTTATCACGGATGACGCGGTCCCAAGATGTCTGTGGGGGAAGGACCTCACGAGATGGCCCTATGAAAATGAGACATGAAGGGGCCTCTCGGACCTTAGGCTCGATATCTTCAGAGCAAGGTACAACATCATAGGCGAGGCATGTGCCTCACGATATAATTGGCATGAGATGTGCACCAGGTACGAAGGATGACCTCGCGAGACTCTTGGTCCGAAGCGAGGCTCCGTAGGCGAGGTTGTGTCTCGTGAGACATTTAATGCAAGGTGTGAGACTGGGTAAGCGCCTGCTGGGCGTGAGGCCCCTCGGCTGGGCGCGAGACCTCTACTGAGCGCGAGGCCCCTACTGGGTGCAAGACCTATGATGGGCACGAGGCGCCTACTGGGCGCGGGGCTCTTCGGCAGGGTGCGAGACCCCTGATGGATGTGAGGTGTGAGGCCCTTCAGCAGGGCGTAAGGTGCTTGATGGGGCACGAGGCCCTTCGGCTTGGCGCGAGGTGCCTGCTGGGTGTGAGGCCCTTCGGCTAGGCGCGAGGCGTCTTATGGGTGCTAGGCCCTTTGGTTGGGCGTGAGGCGCATGCTGGGTGCGAGGCCCTTTGGCTTGGCGCGAGGTGCTTGATAGGCACGAGGCCCTTCGCCTGGAGATGAGGCACCATCGAGACTCAAGGTGCACCCCAAGGCGTGAGATGAGGGTCTCACTAGGTGTGAGATGCGGGCATGTTCGGGACCACCTTTGGAGTGTGTCACCTTGGGACTATAGGCTATGTGCTTTTGGCAATTTTCCTATATTCATACTTGGTGTGGAATTTTTGCATCAATAGCCTCTTGGTAGCACATAGTAGCCTTTTTCCTCCAACATGTACTTGATGCCTTCGGTGACCCTTAGCTATTTATTTCAATAAGGGACCGCCCCTTTTTTCCTTGGCGGATTTTTGGCATCCACAGCTGTAATAAACCATAAGGTGCAGCTGGAGAATATTTCACTCTTTGACAGATAAGGCAGGATTTAACATAGTCCTGAACGTCACACCACATACCTTCCCAGAATAAATTAGCATTTAAACGAAGAAAAGTATGTTCCACACCCGCATGTCCCCCTGATGGAGTATCATGAAACTCTCAACATCTTTTTTAAATGGGAATGGGCGCTAATAACGAACCTATTATTGTGCATTAGATGGCCATATCTCGTGGTATATACAATGTCCTTAACTGCGCCTTTTTGTAAGTGTTCATGTAATGATACCAGATGAGGGTAGGACTCATTTTCATACCGTAATTCTGTCAAAATTTATAACTGTCCACCTGAGATGGTTGTTGTCAATTGCACTACAAGTGCTTCTTCTTTTGCCTTCCTCTACTGGAGAAAATGAAAAAGAGAATCTCAGGTTGGAAAAGCAAATTGTTGTCCTCCGGAGGTCGACTAACGCTTATTAAACAAGTTAGTATTTGCGATTTGTGAGGGTCGTTCTAGCGGGATAAGGCAACCACTGCTGAGTTATCCCAAATAGCCTTATATTCACTTGTAAATTGAAATCCCAACAATTTCTAAAGGCAGTATTGTTTCTCTAAGTTTGAATAACTTGCGTGACGATCTCTCTTACACTCTTGTGAGCAGTCTGAATAATGAACGAGCGTCCCAATAGATATTAGCGCCAATGGGTGACAACTTCCACCACAACCCTTAACTTTCTATCATATGCGAAAGCCTCTAGCAATCTAGGCCCAAATTTCTTACTAAAATAGGCTAAGGGATGGCTATCCTGCGTTAGAACCCCTCCAAACCCCACGTTCGAAGCATCTGTCTCAACTATGAATGTTTTTAAAAAATCAAGCAAGTGCAATACCAAAGTTGGCGTCATGGCCTTCTTGAGCTTTTCAAATGCAATGGCAACAACTTCATTCCATACGAACTTTCCTTTCTTCAACAAATCAGTGAGAGGCACCGCAATCGATGCGTAGTGAGCTACAAAACACCTATAGTATCCAGTGAGTCCCAGAAAGCCTCGAAGTTGTTTAATATTCTGTGGTTAGGGCCAACCAAGCATGGTCTTAATCTTGGACGGATCTGCCTCTACCTCTTTTTGAGAAACTATATGCTCCAAGTACTCAATAGTGTTCTATAAGAAGGAACACTTGCTGCCTTTTGCATAAAATCAATGTTCGAGCAGTAACTGAAAGACCAATCTCAAGTGATGAATATGCTCGGCCTCACTCTTACTATAAACCAATATATCATTGAAGAAGAAAATAACAAACTAGCGTAAGTAAGGCATGAAAACTTGATTCATAGCTGCTTGGAATGTCGCTGGTGCGCTTTTAGACCAAACGACATCACTTGGAATTAGTAGTGTCCTTCGTGCGTTCAGAAGGCGGTTTTATGCACATCTCGGTTGTCCATCCTAACTGGTTTATCCTGACTGTATGGTTCAGGTTCCAATGACCTGGACCGTTATGGGTTTCTCAGATATGATTCAGTTAATTAATTTATTTCGAACTTGAGGTTCAGGTTCCAACGACCTCGACCGTTAAGGAGTTATCAACTATCTTCTTCTTAATCTGCCATGATTCTGATGTTCAGGTTCTAATAGCCTGGACCATTAAAAATATGACTTAGGTAGAAATTATTTGGTTAACTTATCTCGAACCTGAGGTTCAGGTTCCAACGACCTAGACCGTTTACAAGACTAAATTTTATCAATATAACCCTAAACTTTAAGTTCTAACAGTCCTGGACCATTCTAGGGAAACCATGATTAGGTTATTCTGAACCACGTTAGGTTTGGGCCAAACATTTGAAAGTTCGTTTTTGAATTCCTCAGACCATATTGATATGGGTTGGGCTAGGCTTTGAGCCTAGCATCCTTGTTTTTTGGATTTGGGTTTTGAAGTCCTTGGACCATATTGATTCGGGTTAGGACTGGGCTTTAAGCCTTGCATCCTTTTTTGGGAGTTGGGTTTTGAACCCCCAATCAATCTAGATAAGGACTAAGCTCTAAGCTTTGCATCCTTTTTTGTTTTTAGTCCTGGATTTGCATAGATGGTCCTCCTACCCCCCAAACCAAAGAATGTAGTCTTAGGTCACTTGTTCGTGTAAATTTAAAGACAGACTTGAACTTTTTCTTTTCTCACAACATTTCTTATGGTGTTTTGTCCACACCATTTTCATTAAATAAGAAATGGTCCTAGGGCATACATTACTTGAAATTAAAAATGTTACAGAAAAGCATAATTAAATCCTCCTAACTACTGATAGTACCGGCAGAGGTGTTCTGCATTCCAGGCCCTTGGGACCTCTGTTTTGTCTAGCCGCTTTAGGCGATATGCTCCCAGACACACTTTGTTTTGGATCTCATAGGGTCCTTCCCAGTTTGGTCCCAAAACCCCCACTCCCGGATCTTGAGATGCAGGGAAGACTCTTTTCAGGACTAGATTATCGGTTCCAAACCTTCGACTCTTAAATTTCGAGTTAAAGTGCCTTGCGATCTTTCCCTGATACATATTCAACTACACTTGTGATTCTTCCTGGATCTCTTTGATGAGATCTAGGGATTCTTTGAGTAAGGCGTGGTTCTAGACGGCATCGTACATATCTCATCTATGAGATGGGACCACCGTTTCTACTGGGATGACTACTTCGTATCCGTACACCATTGAAAAGGGAGTATGTCTGTTAAATGTTTTTCCGTGGTCTAGTAGGCCCATAGGATGCGGGGTAAGCTTTTTCTTTAATGTCCCCTTCAAAATCTTGTTCACGGGCTCTGTTTGACTATTTTTTTAAGGCCTTGTGACTACGAAGAAGCTTTTGATGATGTCATGTCTTTCACAGAAGTTAGTGAAGTGGACACTATCAAATTTCTTCCTATTATCGAACACGATTTTGTTAGGGAGGTTGTATCAGCACACAATGTTGTTGATGAAGAAGTCAGAGCCTTTTTGGAGGCGATGGTGCTCATTGGTTTTGCCTCGACCCACTTGGTGTAATAGTCGACGGCTATAATGGTGTATTTTACTCCGCCCTTCCAGGTTGAGAGGGATCCTACCAAATCAATTCCCTAAACTACAAAAGGCCAGGGACTGGTCATCAGAGTTATCTTTGTTGGAGGGGCTCGTGGGATCTTTGCATACCTTTGGCATTGTTCACATTTACAGACGTAATCTACATAGTCCTTCTTCATTGTTGGCCAAAAATATCCTTGCCTGAGGATCTTCTTGGACAAGCTGAGTCCGGCTGTGTGATCTCCGCAAAAGCCTTCATGCACTTCGTGCATTATTGTGCTCATTCCAGTCCTGGATACGCATCTGAGATGGGCATGGATAACCCCTATGATAGAGTCTGTCATCCATCATAACATATCTGGGAGCCTGGTACTGAAGATTCCTAGTGGCAGCCCTGTCCGCGGGCAATTCCCCAGTGGTTAGATATTGGATGAGAAGGCCCATCCAGGACGTAATGTAATCGATGGTTTTGATGATTGCGAGAGCTTGAATACTGGGTGCGGGTAGATGGTCAATGGGGACTACCCCGAAGAGTTTTGCTTCAACATCTATGCCCAATTTGGTTAGCGTGTTTACAAACACATTTTGTTCCCTGGGGATCTGACGGATGAAGTATCTTTTAAAAGATTGGAGTGACTCTTGAGTTCGCGCCACGTAGGCGTCCATCTCCTCCCACTTCGTTTTGTATTCTCCCAAAATTGGCCTGACCACCAGTTGGGAGTCGCTGTGGACTTCAATTTTCTTTGCCCCTACCTCCTGGGCCAAGCGTAATCCGGCCAGCATGGCCTTGTGCTCAGCCTTGTTGTTCGACGCTTCGAACTGGAAGCATAGGGCACTTTGCAATTGCTGACCTTGAGGGGATATCAGGATGATCTCGACCTTGGGCCCATTCTCATTGGAGGCTCCGTCCATGAAGATCTCCCAAAAGGGCACTATGGGGTCAACGGGTTCTTCGTCCTTGGTTATCCCGGTGCATTCCAGAATGAAGTCCGCCAGGGCTTGTCCCTTGATGGAGATTCTGGGGACATAGGCGATATCGAACTGGCTCAACTCCATGGTCCACTTAAAAAGTCTTCCCGATGACTTAGGTTTCTGTAATACTTGTCATAGGGGATGGTTCGTCAATACCTTGATGGCATGGGCCTAAAAGTAAGGTCTTAACTTCCTCGAAGCGGTCAGTAAGAAAAATGTCAATTTCTCGATTAAAGGGTATCTGGACTCCACGCCCAACAACCTTTTGCTTACGTAATAGACCAGGAGTTGGACTTTTCCCTCTTCTTGCACTAATGCGGCGTTGATGGTGTGTTCTAACACTACCAAATATAGGTACAATGGTTCCCCATCCATTGGTTTTGACAAGATTAGCGCTTGGGCCAGATGCTCCTTCAACATTTGGAAGGCCTCTTTGCATTTGGCTATCCACTCGAACCTCTGGTTTTCGCGAAGTATGTTGAAGAATGGGATGCACTTGTCTCTGGACTTTGACACAAAGTGGCTCAAAGCTGCTATTCTTCCCGTCAGGCTTTGAACATCTATGTGTTTTCGCAGCGATGGCATGCCAATCAATGCTCTGATCTTTTCCTGGTTGGCTTCTATCTATCTTGAGCTTACTATGAAGCCCAGAAACCTCCCAGATGCCACGCCAAAAGTGCACTTCTTGGGATTTAGCTTCATCCCATACTCTCAGATAATGGAAAATGTTTCTGCCAGGTCATCCGCGTGTTGGGGTTGGGGTCGATGTCTTAGACTTGACCAACATGTCATCTATATATACCTCTGTGTTCTTCCTCGGTTGGTTCCAAAACATTCTGTTGACCAGTCTTTGATAGGTGGCCCCAGCATTCTTGAGCCCGAATGGCATGACGATGTAGCAGTATACACCCTTGTCCGTCTGGAAGGTGGTGTGTTCCTGGCCTGCTACATTCATCAAGATTTGGTTGTAGCCAGAGTAAGCATCCATGAAGCTTAACAACTCATACTCAGATGTAGCATCCACCATCTGGTCAATTCGATGCAGAGGGAAGCAATCCCTTGGGCATGCCTTGTTGAGGTTCGTTAAGTCGATGTAAGTCCTCCATGTTTCGTTTGGCATTGGCACCAACACCGAATTTTCCAACCAAACGGGATACAAGGCCTCCCAGATGAAGTTGATCGAGGACAACTTCTCGACTTCCAGCTTGAGGGCCTCCACCCTTTCTACGTCTAGGGACCTTCGCTTCTACCGGACGGGAGTAGCGTTGTCATCAATGTTCAGGGCATGGCGTATGATGTTGCGGTCAATCCCAGTCATATTCGAGTGGGACCAGGCCAGGACGTCCTGGTTTTCTTTTACCTAGGCAATTATGGTAGCCCTAACTTCTGAGTTCAAGTTCCTCCCTACCCGGATCACTTTGGTCGGGTCAGTGTCCATGATGCACACCTCATCAACCTCCTCCATGGGCTCTAATTCCCTATCCGCCTCTATTCATGGGTCCAATTTGTCGTCCTCCCGAACCACCCTCCGTGCTGGCTGTGGTGGTGGGATTGGATCAGCGTTTTCCCCTTCAAGAGGCTCTTCGCAGACCATGAAGATTGGTCGGGCGGAGATGTGATAACATTTTTGGGTACTCTTATGATCTCCCCGTACAGTTCCCACTCCATCGTTATCACAAGAGAACTTTATGCATACATGATGGATGGAGGTGATGGCGCCAAAGTCAACTAGAGCAGAGCGCCCAAAGATCACAATGTACGCAGTGAGGCAATCCACCACCACGAAGGTGCAGCACTTGAAAGAGCTCTGAACCTTGTTCCCCAGTGTCACGGGGAGTTGAATCTTGCCCATCGAGAGCAACGATTCCCTTTGAAAGAGCTCTGAACTTTATTCCCCAGTGTCACGGGGAGTTGAATCTTGCCCATCGGGAGCAACGAATCCCCATTAAAGTTGTAGATCTGCGTTGGGCAGGAGGCTAGGTTTGCCTCTGTTAGGTTGATCGCCATGAAGGCTGGCTTGAATAAGACATTGACGAAACTCCTGTTGTCCACCAGCACTTGGGATACCCTCTTGTTGGCGATTTGGGCATCAATAACCAAATGGTCGTGATGCAAGAAATGAACGTTCCGGGCATCTTCCTCCGTGAACGTTATGGGTAGGTTCATAAGCTTTGGGCGCTGGGCCGAAGTCTGGACCAATGCACATACCTCATGGTTGTGATCGAGCTTGTTGATGTATCTCTTTTGATCATTCGGGGATGGTCCTCCTAGATGTGGACCTCTCGATATGGTGGCCACGTGGCCATCTACTCGAGGAGGCGCGGTTCTGGGAGGATACAGCATCCCGGGACTGGGAGCCATAGGACCTCTAGGCAATTGCACTATTGGGGCCTCCTAAGGGGCTTGTGTTCTCGATCCCGGAGCATACCCTCACTGAGGAGTTTGGTATGGTCCTTGCACGCACGGGGCCAAAGAATGTCCTGGAGCTGTTGGCAGTCCCGGAACTCCTGCTGGCATTCTAACCCACTGGTGGAGATGTCCCAGTTTGATCAAATTCTCGATCTCTTCCTCCAGCTGATGACATTCTTCGATTATGTGGCCCACGTCCTTGTGGTAGGCACACCTTTTGCTGGTGTCCCTCAAGTTCTTTCCCCCTTTAAACAGGGGGCTTGGTTTCTGGTAATGGACTACGTTTCCCGTTCCATGGTAGATGTTTTCTCGGGTATCCACCAAGTTCGTATACTCTGTATCCTGTGGTTCGTACCCTCTTTTTCCCTTCTTTGTGGGCTCGGATCGGTTCTGACTTTTGCCAGATCTTTTTCCCCAGGAAGGGTTGATGCTCGCCTCAGTCACTCTGGTCTGGGATGGTTGGGCACCTCTGGGAGTGGCACTATACACAGTTGGTGCTATTCCGTACCAAGAGAAAGGGTGTAACGCCCTGGATAGCCAAGACCGTTACACTGTGTGTTTATAAAGTGCTGGACTTGCTAATCAAGTCATTTAATTAAAAACGTGCTATTGGAATTATAAAGGAACTAGGGTTAAAATGTTTTGGTCTCAAAAGGCGCATTTTCATTAAGAAACTGTAACGACCCCAAATTCGGTATTAAGGCTTAGGGCCTGAGATAGCGTGCCTGGAAGGCATAATGGAATTCTGTGTGGGTCTTTAATGGGTTTTATGCATGATTATGATTTAGTGCACGTTTTATGATTATGTGATTAATTGTGGTGCATGATTATGTGAATTAATATGCATGTAGACCTGATTGAGCATATTTGTAATTTGGCCATGTTGGGCATGACTATGTTGATACCTGTGATCTATGACTCGAGACGATCCTAGAACGAGCGGGTTAGCGGGAAGTCAAAGCGGGAACCTGTACCAGGCTTGGGTTAAGCCTGGGGAGTTAATCGAGAATTTGGGAATGTATTTGGTGATTTATTAGGCATTGGGTAGCGAACGGGAATTATTAGGAACACTTGAGGAATTAGTGGGAATTTGGGTATTATGACTAAAATGCCCTTTATGGACATAAAGGCTTAGAATTGATAAGAGAGGGTATTTTGGTCATTAGGCTTGCAAGAGATAAAATAAAGGAGGCCTTTATAATTAGTGGATTTAGTAGAGAAAATTTTAGGCTGAAAAGAAAGAAAGAGAGAAAGAAGAGAAAAGAAGAGAGGGAAAGCTGAAGGGTTGGCTTTGAAGATTTGGTTTGTGGTTCTCCCACCCTTTTTCTTTGATTTTTCTTGAGGTGAAGCTTAGTGGTAAGCTAGGTTTGTGGATTTGCAAGAGATTAGCAAGATCAAATCAGAGATTTGAGGTAAGTTCTTGAGGTTTTCGGTTTTAGGGTTTTGCTGGTTTTGAACTGTGTTTTTGAGCTAAATGGATGGGGTTTTTGGGGAAAACAGGTCAAGGTTGTAAAGGTGCAAGCCAAGGAGGTCTAGGGTGCAGTTCAAGGTCGAAATTCCACCCACGGTATGATTTCTAAGACCCTATCCTTGTTGTTTGATTGATTTTTCTGGTTTTGGGGTTCATTGGGTTAGATTTTGAGTTGTGGGTTGCTTGAGCTTGGGATTGAGTTCTTGGGGTGCTTGGGATGAGTGTGTGGTGTATATATGTTTGTTTTTGGGCTTGGGAAAGAGTTGGACAAGTTTGGGTTCGAAATGGGGGAAGAAAATCGCAAGATGCGATTTTTGGTTTTGCTGTGCTGCAACTAGCGCTAGGCAGGGGGCGCTGTAGCGCTAGCCCCTGTCTGGTGAGGGTGGTTCTGCTTGTAGCGCTACAGCGCTCCCTTTTGAGCGCTGTAGCGCTGCACTGTTCACAGAGGGGATTTTTGGGCTTTTGTGAAGGGATTTTGACCTAGGGTTCGGGGCTCGATTCCGCCACTTTGTTTTGGGGATTTAGGACTTCCCGGGGGCTCGGGATTAGTCCCGAGGCTAGGTTTTGGACTTGAGGATTGGTGATGACTTTGACTTGTGGATTTTGCTTAGGTAAGCGCTAGGGCTCGGGTAAGATCGTGCTCAAGGAATCAGGTTGATCAAGGCTACTTAATCTAAAGGTAAGAAAACCGTAACACCCGAGTTTAGGGCATGGCCCCACTGTGTGATTGTAGGGCGTGGCCCCGGATTGTATTACGTGCAAATGCTTAACCTTAAATGAACCATGATGTGTGTGAATGTTTATTTTGAATGTACTATATGTGTTATTATGATGAAACGAGCGGCAGAGGCTGGGTACGGCATAGGCCGGGGCGGCCGTGGGCCGAAAGTAACACAGCACATGGGATGCTTATATTCAGGGTGGGACCCAAGGGATACATGAGTTATCCTCGCGGTGAGAACCGAAACTCCAGGCTTTGGTAAGGCCTTGGGAGCGGCATGGGCGTACTTGTTTATTATGGTGGTTTTCCTATGTATCAGTGAATTATTGCCAGCTATTTGCTTTGCATATGTTATGTGTTATTTGGGTTTTCTTGCTGGGCTTCGGCTCACGGGTGCTCCGTGTGGCAGGTAAAAGCAAGGAGTCAGTCAACCGGCCATGAGTATGGAGAGCGTGGGGGCGGCGCGTACATGTTCGGCCTGCCCGACTGCTTTGGTTGGGGGCATTTTGTATATGGCTGTATTTAACCATTCTTTTGATAGATGATCAAGTGTAAATCTATTTTGGTGTTGTAAACATTTTGTAAACCTTATTTTGGGATCCCAGATGTTTTATATTTAACGTTTTCAATGAAGTTGACCATTTTAAAAGAATACAGCCTTAAACTCTGGTTTAATCACACTTTTGGTTTTAGAAACCACTTTGAGTCAATTAAATGCACAATTTCTGTTTTAAACTCACTTAGTAACGGCTCTAAGGTAGTAGGGCGTTACAGAAACATTATCTGTCTACACAGGATCCCAAAAATAATAAGTTTAAAGACCGTTTGCAAAAGTCATAAGGTTTAGATACAATAACAAGCCATATTAAGGCAAAACAAACAGTTAGGCAATCCCTGTCCTGATCCACTCCTCGACCATGGTGATCGAACAGCTAGCTATGTACATTCAACCCCGCAGCTCTCCATCTCAGGATTGGTCCAGCTTGCCTTTGCCTTTACCTGCACCACGCAGCACCCGTGAGCCAAGGCCCAGCAAGAAAAAAACAGCAATAGAGCATAAGCAACCAACAGACAAATCAATATCTCATATTGCATCACATATTATCAACCATATAAACATCCAGTATAATCAAGTATTCAACATACTAACATATTAACTCATATCACATAACATTTCACAAATGATAACTAGGGCTAGCGCCCTCAGGCCGCTCCCTCCGTTATCCCACTGACTCCGGCCCGCTTAAATCGAGCTCAGTGAATATTAAGTTGTCCTCAGCTACCAGTGGCCAAGCCGTGCCCTATGCGCAAATATTGTGTTCGGCACTCTTAGGCCGCTATCACATGTCCCATGGCATGATACCATCATTGACACAATACAAGTATCGGGAGCACTTAGTCCCATCACAATCATATAACCGGGTGCAGTTTTCTTACCTTTCGATTTGCTAGCTTTGATCACTTGACTCCTTAAGCACGATCTCTCTCGAGCCCTAGCGCTCACCTAAACACAACCATAGGCCAAAGTCATCATCGACCCTCAAGTCCAAAACCTAGCCTCGGGGCCAATCTCGAGCCCCCGGGAAGTCCTAGTTACACCAAACAAGGTGGTGGAACCAAACCCCAAACCCTTGGTCAAAAACCCTTGCAAACAACCCTAAAATCCTTTCAGAAGACAGGGTAATGCTACAGCGCTCATGGGAGGGTGCTACAGCACTACAAACAGAAGTAAAATCCCCCAGGAAGCTTGGCCTAGTGCTACAGCGCCCAAAGGCTAGCACTAGTCACAGACAGGCAAACTCCAAATTTCTCTTCCTGCGATTTCCTCGAACCAAACTCAACCAAAACTTCTCCAAACCTTTACCAAACTCAAAAACAACCTTATGAACATACTCCACTCATCCCAAGCACCCAAAATACCTAGAACTCAAGCACATGCATCCCCAAACTCAAAATTCACCATAGCCACTTCTAGACATTAAAACTCAGCAGAAACCAGTTAAACATCAAAGTTAGAAGCTTAGAATTTATACCTTTGGTGGAATTTCGACCTCAAGTTGCCTCTAGACCTCCTTGGATTGATCTTCCTCAACCCTTGGCTCCAACTTTCCTAAAATTCCCCATCAACACAACTTAGATATCTTAGCTAAGAACCAAAACCAGAACTAGAGAAACTTACAGAATTTTACCTCAAGTTTTGGTGAGTTCTAGCTAAACCTCTGCCAATTCCTCAAACCTAGCTTAGGATCCTTGATGATTAGCCTAACTCAGCTCTCCTCTGAACTTTTCTCCAAGAAAACCTCAGAAAAGTGGTGAGAGAACCACAAACCGACCCAAGAGAATACAACTCTGTTTTCCCTTCCTTTTTCTCTTTTCTTTCTTTTCCTTCTTTTCTCTCTCTCAGACTTCTACACTTTTCTACAATTTCCACTAACATAAAGCCTCAATAATTCCCATCTTTAGAAAGCCAAATGACCTTAATGCCCTCCCCTTTATTTCTAACCCTTTAATCCACTTAAGGGCATTTTAGTCATTTTACCCAATTCCCGCTAATCCCTCGAGTGTCGCCAATATTTACCGCTTAATTCCCGATACCTAACTAATCTCTAATTATATTCCTTGATATCAAAATAGACCCCAATATACTCACTAAATTCCCATTTATACCCCTAGGCTCACCCCGAGCCGGGTATAAATCCCCGCCATGACTGTTTCGCTACTTTGCTCACTAGGATCGTCTCGAATCACATATCACAGATATATCCACATAATAATGTGGTCTCGACAATTATCACATATATCAAAGCAGTTATGCCCAAAATGGCCAAAATTACGATTATGCCCTTCTAACCTAATCAGGGCCTACATGCATACTAATACACATAGTCATGCATCTCAAACATTCAAATAGTCATATAACATGCTTTAAATCATAATCATGCATCTTAATCATTAAAATCACACATAATTACCATTATGCCCTCCAGGCACACTAATCAAGGCCCTTAAGCCTTATTAGCGATTTTGGGTCGTTACAAAGGGGCTGACATAACTGGAGCATATCCTGATGAAGTAGACCCATAGACAGTTGGGGTCATGAACGGCATCCTGAGGGATCTAGCGGATCCGGACATCGTTAGAGGTGCCGGATACAGGTTTGGCGGGTACTAGGTTACGTACCCGGGAAGGGTTTGTGTTGTTGACTGGGGCACTGGTTGCCATCCGAAGGCCTGGATTTGAGCCTCTTCCTAGCTGATTAAGCCTTGCGCTCTCCTTATAAATTATTCGAGGGTGGTCGCCTTGCTGCGTTGCATGTCATCCCAGAGAGGGGATCTAACTGTGATTCCAGATTGGAGAGCTACCAGACATTGTCCATCATCCACCTTAGTCTTTGAGGCTTCCTCTGTGAAGCGTTGAATGTAATCCCTATGGGTTTCAATGGGATGTTGCTTGATGTTGGCCAGTGCACTAGCTTCCATGTCCAGTTTTTGGGTGGCCACCAATTTCTTACGAAAAGCTGACTGCAATCCAGACCAAGACTGGATTGATCCCATCTTGAGCCTTTTCCACCATTCTTCGACTGGGCCGGCTAAAGTGATCGAGAAGCATAGGCATTTTTCATTGTCGCAGACATGGGCTACAATCATCAGGCCATTGTAGCAGGACAAATGATTTCTGAGGTCAGTGTTTCAGGTATAGGTGGGTATGTCCGGCATCTTGAACTAGGGGTGTTCATGGTTTGGTTTGGTGCGGTTTAGAAATTTTTTTAAACCAAACCGCTCATGCGGTTTTTTCAAAATGAAAAACCAAACCAAACCATTAAAATTAAAAAACCAAACCAAACCAAACCATAAATAAACGGTTTGGTGCGGTTTGGTTTGGTTTTAACCATATAACTAAATTATTAAAATTTAAAACTTTTTTTATTATAAAATAATTAACTAAATAATTATATTTAAATAATAATAGTTTTAGCTTTACTTTTAAGACCATAAAAGTCTACAAGAAGCTTATTGTCTTTGTTGTTGTAAGTTTAAGTATTTTGAATCATTTTATAGAAGTGAGAAAAAAAAATGTTTACTTTCTAAACAATGTGGGACTTTACATTTCTTTCTTTTTTAGTTTTGGAAACTTGTGCGTGTATTAAATACCACTAAAAACATATCCTAAACAATTAAATTGTTTGGCTTGGATGGTTTGGTAGACTTTATATAAACTTAAGTGTAGGGGTTCAAACCTTTGAACCATCATTTCTAAAAATTATTTTTTTAGAAAAAATCACGGTCCGGTCCGGTTTAATTGGTTTTAAAAAATTAGAAACCGTGACCAAACCATTAAATTTGAGCGGTCCGGTTAAACCAAACCATCAAAAAACGGTTTCATTGGTTACGGTTTTTGGCGGTTTGGTGCGGTGCGGTTTGGTTCCAAACCGTGGTTTGCGGTTTATATGAACACCCCTATCTTGAACCCTTCGGGTAACACAAAGTCCAAGACGTGTTTGGTGCACGACTCCTTCTCCTCATCTTCATAAACGGACCTCCGCCTTCTTGTTTCCGGACCAAGTGATTCGTGACCCTTTTTAGAGTGGCCAGCTGTTCCATGAACGACTTAGCCATTCCATCGTCCAAGGGAACTCTTTCATTCCTCCTATCATTGAGGTTATTCCTCAAGTTGCCTCCTTGAGGACGAATCTTTTTTTTTCAGGCCCGCTCCTTCCGGGCGTTGAGGTCGTCTCGCAAATCTACTTGAGACGTATCGTCTCCTGAACTGACCGTTTTTTGGTCATCTCCGCGTCTACGCCCTCTGTGATCCTTATTCACATAAGTGATGGGATAAAAGTGCCCTCCCTGACCATCTGGTTTGGGAACGTTCTGGGGCTTAGTACCCTGCAGGCGCTTCCCCTGCGAATTGTTTAGATGATTCCATCCTGGGATAGGATTCATCCGTTCTTTCCTAGGGAATTTCCCTGGGTCAGCCCCAGTTTTTGGAGTGGGAGAAACTTTCTTGTGGGGGTTTGCTTTTTCGACGGGATCGGCCACTTTGGCTTGCCCTTTTTCTTGAACTGGGTTTGATGGACCGACTCCGGGATGTGCGGATCATCCCAGAGGAGGGATAGGGTTGCGTTATTGGGCACGCCAGTCCCTGTAGGTGGGATTGGTGACTGCGTTCCTGGGGGAGGAACGACTGAGGGATTGGTTGCAAATCCCTACGCAGCAATAAAAGCTTGAAGAGCCCGAAGGGACTCTTGGATCTGGCAGGTGGTCTCCTGCTGTTCCACCATTCTTGCCTCTTGGTCCATGACTTTTCGCCTTAGATGAACCACTTCTGGGTCCTCTTGCTCAGGTTTCACATCCTTCCCATTAGGATCAACGGGATTCTAAGCTTCATGGTCTTCATATCCCTCTCCGTCCTCCTCGTAGTAATCTATATTGTAGTCACTCCTTTCTTTGAAGTTCTAGGAGTCGTCAGGCAGGGGCCCATGATAAGGGACATCCTCTGGTTGGTCTTGAGGAAGTGGTTGATTTGACAATGGTTCTCCATTGTCTTGTTGTTGCTAGTGAGCAGGATCAAACATGGTATGCCTGGTGTTCACCATTTTCGTAGATGATCAATGTTGATTAAAGCTTTCTTCAGCTCGCAATGAAAGCACCAAAATATTTATCGAGTTTTTCGTAAACTATAAATATATTAAAAGATATGAGCTAGAAAGAAAGGCTAAAAAATAAATAAGATCACAATTTTTACGTGGTTAAGGCGTTAATGAGCCTTAGTCCATGAGTCACTAGTATTAGGCTTTAGAGAGTTTTGACAATGGAGGTGTTGACCGCGTTTTTGGCCAACGACGTGAGAACGTCAAAAACGATAAAACCTTCAAGAGAAATTAAACGACACAGACGATTTTATAGTGGTTCAGCCCCAATGTGATGGTAATAGCCTAATCCACTTAGAGTTATGATTATCTATCTACACTCAAGATCAGATGAACCTGAATCAACTGAGTTTCTTCAGTATAGATTACAAGAATACAGAAATTCTTTCAAATACAAGAACTTTCTCTCTCTAGAAAATTCAGATCAAAAGTTCAAAAATCCAAAAGTCCTCTTTATGATGCCATAAACCTTGTATTTATAGGCTTAGGGTCGTACAGATGATATCCCCATAATCGGGATATTTTATTATTCTCATTATATTTAAATTACAACAATATTCAAAATGTAACAGTACACTAAATTTGTGGGATAAATGAGAGATTCTCGCGTATGCCAAGACCGATTCTTGTTGAAGCCGTTTCTGGGAATCTTGACGAAGTCCTCCTCTATCTATTTGATCCATATCACCTTCAGTCTGGTCGGCCACACCTTTACTGGGTAGTAGGGCTGAGCATTGGGCGGGTTGGTCGGGTTACAAGGCATTTTTACCCGTCCAATGTCATAATTGGGTTAGCAAAACTGACCCGTAACTTGCCCAATTAAGAAATTTTTTTTTTAACCCGTCCAATAATTTGGGCGGGTTGGTCGGGTTAACCCGCCCAAACCGAAATGGGATATTTTTTTTGGCGGGTTGGGCGAGTTGGTCGGGTCAACCCGCCCAAACAAAAGTGGTATTTATTTTTTTAACATTTTTGTAATTTTTTTTCTTTTAAATACTAGTACTAATAGTGTGAAGTTTATATTTTTAAGCTTAAAACAATATTTTAAATTTATAGTAAAAAAATTAAAACAAAACTTAATTAATTTATATATTTATTTGAATATATTAAAAATAATAAATTCTTAATTGGGTGGGTTGATAATTATTTTCAACCCGCCCAATGTAACAATTGGGCGGTTTAAATTTTGGTCGGTTTATTCGGGTTGCGTTTTTTAGCGGTTTTTCTGGTTGGTTTGGGCGGTTTATTCGGGTTGGGTGGGTTGTAAAAATTTTTGCACAGCCCTACTGGGCAGTCATGCACTTGACTGGGCAGACATAAACTTAACTGGGCAGACATGCACTTAGCTGGGCAGACATGCACTTAGCTGGGCATACATGCACTTAGCTGGTCGGACATGGTCATGACCGATCGGCCAAGTTCATGTCTGGTCGGACAAAGTCATGCTTGGGCAGGCAAGGTCATGCCTGTTAGAGAATATATATTATTGCTCAATGGAATTATGGAAAAACCAAATACAACTCTATGCAAAAATACAATGGACAAGATAATATGATTAAATAAATATTACAACTCAATTGCTCAAAATACAAGTAAATAAAAAGATGTAGAAGAAGAAGATTACAAACTCAATACTATAACAATACAAGTAAATAAAAAGAACAAAAGAATGAAAACACAAACTCTCACACAACCAAAGTGTAGAGTAGTGGGGATCACCAACTTGAACAAGGTTCAAGACCTTTGTCCAAAAGCTTATTTCCCCCCTATTCTCTAAGCACTAAGGGATCTCTCTAGGAAATAGCTCTCTGGAATTATCAAGCCTTTTGGTGTATTTTTCAGCCAAGTGCTTTGTGGATGAAAAAAAGGTAGTGTCTTACAAGTGAGCATTAGACTCCTATTTATAGAGTTTGAGATACCCCTTTGAATTTCAAATTCCACCAACCCTCATGGCTGTTACCAATGTTTAATTGGATGTTTATGGAATTAAAATGGAGATTTGGGAGTTATTTGGGATGTTACAACCGTTCAATTTGGAAAAAACTGAAAATTCACATAGGCTGTCAGCCTCACTGGCCGCGGCCAGGACTTTTCAGTGGCCGCGGCCACTGGCTTCTGTCCCCCAGGCAGCGGCCACAGGCCATTTTTAGCACAAAAATGTCATTTTTCCAAAACGTTCCAAAACGTCCCAAATCCTTTCCCACATGATTTTGTAACCTCCAAACACCTATTGGGAGTTAAAAACATGTCTTCAACAGTCATATATCATCATGACTTTATGAAATCCAATCTCAAATGTGTAACATATAATATACACATTATTGGGTAATATTTGGGAGTTACAAATTTGTAACTGATTTTGTAACTCCAAAATATGTCACATTTGGGCACACACATTAGTCTAATTTTGTGACTCTCAATAATATGTAACAAGGTGTGACAAATCACATTTTGTCACATTATTTAGTCTAATATTATATTATATGAAATAATATAACAATGCCTGGGCAGACAAGGTCATTCCTGGGCAGACAAGGTCACTCCTGGGCAGACAAACTCGTGACTGGTCGGACAAGGTCATGCCTGGTCGGACAAGGTCACTCCTGGGCAGACAAACTCGTGACTGGTCGGACAAGGTCATGCCTAGTCGTTCATGACACTTCTCAAGCCAGTCAAAATTCTTCAATGGCCTACTGGGATACTCCTAAGCCAGGTCACCCAACCATTCCTTGCCACTTGTCATTTCTATTGCCACATCATCATTTTCAAATTCTGGGGATAACATTTGCCCCCCAAGTTTATTATATGATATCTCACATAATAAACTTTTTTCTCCACAGCTGACGGCACTATATAAAAAAAATAACTGTTCATCTTCCCGCCATGCAGCAGACCACAACTCCACAGACCACGATCACTGCAAATAACTGCTCACAATCGTGAGGAGAAAAAACATCCCAGGAATCTCAAGGGTCCAAAAATAAGTGGTAACTCCCACTTTTTTCCTTTAAATAGATCCCTACACTTACACATTCCCACACACACAAGAAAATTAAATTTCAAAAACCCTTCCTCTTCTTTTTTCTCCCTTGGCCGAAACCCCTTGGTCTTCTCTTCTTCCTTTGGTGGCCGAAACTCACAAGGGTCTTCAAGAGGAAGCTTCATTCTTCAAGCATTCTCCAAGGGCTCTTCAATATTGGGTAAGTCTTCTCTTCCATGCCCTCATGTTCTTGTAATTTTTTTTTTCAAAAACTCCATGAAAACACATGTAGTGGCCGAAACTCCATGGGCATTTTTTCTTGAATTTTGTCTATGAATCTTGAAGATATAATATGTATGATGGCTGTTTTGATGATGTTTGTACTATGGGTAACCCAACATTATCTTCAATTTCATAAGAATTTCAAGAAAATAGGTCAATTTAACCTAAATCATGATTATGGGTTCTTGGGTTTTTGATGGTATAGGTGGTTTCAAGAACATTGATAAACTTTTCAATTTCTCTATTTTGATCTTGTGATTGTGTGTTTTGGATGAAAAAATATGTTTGTGTTAGGGATTTTAGGCTTGTGTTTTCGGCTCAAGGAATATAGTGAGATTTGGGGTATGGCCATATGTTTTTTTTTTATATATAAAAGTGTGGTCCAATCGGACCACACATGAACTCCTCAGATGCTAGCATCAAATTTTGGACTAGGCCTCTCGGACATCAAGTGTCCGATCGGACCAGGCGCACCACTCGGACACATTCGACCAACTCTTCGGACACCAGGCGGAATGCTCGGACGCACACAGGTAGCTCCTCGGCACCCAGGCGCACCACTCGGACATCCTCGGCCATCCGCTCGGACGCACACAGGCAGCTCCTCGGCACCCAGGCGCACCACTCGGACATCCTCGGCTAGCCCTTCGGACATTAGCTGCCCAGACGCACCCGATCGGACCAGGCATGATGCTTGACTCCTCGGACATGGGCATCCGCTCGGCCACAACACGGGCTCCTCGGATAGCCCCTTAGGAACGCACACACGGGCACTTCTTAGGCACTTTAGGTACTTTTAGGCACAAAAATTAATTTTTTTTCCCATGCATGCTATATTTTTACTACTTAGATAAATTTTTCTAAGTAGAAAAATAAATTTTGTTATTGTTGAATTTTATCTGTATGGTTACTCACCTCCCCATTTTTTAATTTTTGTAGATGAATCTCTTTGACTATAGGGGAGGTGACAACCACGCGGACTCCGATACATCTATCCCGCAGTCAATCGAGAACCCTCAAAGCAATGATTCCTCATCAAAGTCTTCCACCAGTCGCACTCTTGAGGATCGCCTCCGCCGCTTCAAGCAGATCCTTCCCCGTTCAGCTTTGTTCTTCCTCCACGAAGAGTAGTTTCTTCAACAAGCTGCATAGTCGACCATGAGGGTGAAGAAGTCCAATAGACTCCCTCAGGACCAAGATCCACAAGTTGCCCGCAGAGCGGTGAAAAAGGTGGTGGAACGCAGTGAGGCCCACATTGTAGCTTCTTCGAGACCACCTCTTCAGGTGTCAAAATCAAGCAAGACTCAGAGATGAATCACCCAGGATTTTGTCACCGAGGTCCAGCACTTGTCCGTCCAAAAACCACCGTAGGCAGGAGAAAAAACACCTTCCTGGTTCACTGCCAGTCTACAAAACTCAATCCCGGGATGTTCGACAAACACATCCAGGCTTTGGGTTTGAGTGGGGTGAACGTGATATGTCCGCGCCCTCACCAGAGAGCCAACAGGCCCGACGGACCATACTGTGCTTGGTTCAGGCACCATATCTACGCAGGAGCGACAACCCCGCTACACCCTTATTTCCGGTCTGTAGCGGATTATTTCAATGTCTCCCCTTTCCAGATCGCACCGAATGGGATTCAGGCGTTGTCTGCACTGTATATTCTCTACTCTCTGCAAGGTTGGGACGGGCCTACTCCTCATGAGGTACATTACTTGTTCGACTTCAGGACTAACCCAAGCCATAAGAACACAGGTTTTTTCCACCTCTTTCACAGGCAAAAGGGGGTTAAATACCTTTGTGGTATCGCACACAAGTCGAACCCTGGGAAATACTACACAAAGTATTTCCTCACATCAGACATCAAAGCCAACAATTTGGCTTTTACATATGCGGGTCCGTTCAAGTAACCCTTGCCTACTCAAGAGATATTCAAGCGAGCAAAGGCGTTGGCTAACATGTGTATTGAGGATAAGGACGTGAAAATTTTGGTTACCGTGGACAACCTTCAGATGGTGAGCCTTATTCCATGTGACCAAAATATTACAGCGGAGAGTACCACTGAGGAGAATAATGCGACCGACCAGTCCAACGCCGGGACTGAGGTGGTGACTGACCAGTTTTCTCCTGGGCCATCTCCGCACTCCCGTAGACCTGGCGATCTTGTCATTAGGGAGCCTCAGCCTGAGTATCAGCGCAGTCCTGCTATTCCCGCCCAACCCGGGAAGGGAAAAGCCATCCAACCTGAGAGGGACCTCAGCTCATCATCTGATGACGAGGACGACTTCCTCGATCAGATCCTCAACTCAGGTCTAGTAGTCATAACAATATGTTTGATAACTTGGTGATTTGAGACTAATAAAACTGTAGTATATCTACATTTTATTATATATTTTTTTTCTAACGAATCTTGTGTTTTCCTCTTTTGCAGATCCAGAGATGTTCAGGCACTGCATCGCTCCTCCTGCCCCGAAGAGGAAGTCTGGCGAAGGAAGTGGCTCCACTCCCCAGAGCAAGGTCCTAAGGACAGTGCCACCAAGCTAGGGGAGACAACCTGAGGGGTTAGTTACGATCCCGTAATTGACCCCTTCCTCGCTTCCTCCATCAGCGAGCCTAACTCCCCCTCGTCCGTCCAGCCCGAGCGAGGCACTACGTACTGCTTGTACCATTGGGAGGGGGGCAGTTGATCAGACCCTCCACGATGCTTCAACGATTCAAGGCTTTGAATCCTTCCCTCAACTCAGTGTTGAAGTTATCTTAGAGAGAGGAATTGCTCAGTTGGCGAATGTAAGTGCTCTACCACAAGATAGTTTGTTACTTATGTTCATACTTTGTAGTAAGCTTTTGTTTTTCGTGCAGGCGCTCATGACCATCTTCCATGACCAGCACCGATCAGTCGACTACAAGGAGTTGATCAAGGTCTTAAATGATCAATTGGTGGAGGCTCGAGCTAAGGTGGATGCTTTTCAATCCAAGTTGGAGCGGTCAGAGAAGACTGTGGCTGAGCAAAAGGAGTCTCTTAAGGGGTTGGCTGATGGGAATGATCAACTAACCCAAGCCAACAAGTCACTGACTGATCGGCTGGACAGACTGACTCGTGAGAACGAGAGGTTAGCTCGCGAGAACGAGGGACTAATTTGCGAGAATGAGGAGCTGAAGCAGGAGAAGGAAGCTGATCTGACTCGCTACAAGGAGACCTGCTTCAACTATTTTTATGAGGTGTGGAAGCTCAACAAGCCTCTCAACCTTGACTTTCTCACCGAGGAGATTAAGGCAGAGGAGCTCACCAAATGTGAGGCCAGGGCTGCTGAGGAAGCTGCTAATCCGACCGGCACTACATCTGCTTCCCCTACGCTATCATTCCGACCGGAAGGAGCAGTTGATGCCGAGGACGGGGTTGATCAACCTACTAGAGCCGACCAGTGATCCCTCATCCTACCAGAGAAGCTTCTGCCCGACCAGACAAGTTGTTGTCCTACCAGGCTTCTATCATACCTTATTTTGTTTTGTGTTTTGCTATATACTTTTGCTCGTATGATCGAGTTGTTTGGCACTTGCACTTTACTTTTCTTTTTTAACTAGCTTGAAACATTTAAGTCTTTTTACACTTAAAACATTACAAGTTTATTGTGAATAGTAAAGTCTCTATATGCCCTTTATTTTCACATGAGTACTTAGTTTTCTAACTTAGAAATTCTAAACATTTCATAAGTCCATACTAAATATACTTTCTCATGCTCTTTTTGCTCTAACATTTTATGAGCATAACGTTTATTATCACACGAATATCTGCTTCTAACTTAAAATTTAAAAAATTCCAAGTTACTTAAGCTTTGTCAAACAAGTTAGCTTAATGGCCTTTTTAGACTTCAAAAATTTACAAGTCAGCCTAAAAACATATATCTTTGCTCGTGCTCTTATTGCCTGTGTTGAAGTGCATGCCAGTATACCCTATATGCCCCCCAAGTGATTGAAGGTTGAAAAATCCTTGATCACTTGCTACTTGACCGAATTTGTCCGAGCAGTTACTACTCGTGAAACACATAGAATATACAGACATATTTCAGCAGTAACCACTGCAAAAACATGCAACTATTTAAACGTTGGTCATTCATCTGATCAATACCGACCAGTTGAACACTATCTGGTATATATGTATATTTATTTTTAGAAGACCTGTTTTGTTTAAATTGTAATGACAGTTGAACACTCCCAAGCAAGAATAATCAACACATATGCAAAATTTGTAGCAAGATTCGACCACGCTGCGTGTGATCTCTTTTATTACTCGTAATAAATAAATGACAAAACGTGTCTAATAACGAGTCTCAAACAATACAAACTTAAATAACAAGTTAAGCACTTGATACAAAGCTACTACTCTGTAAGCAGTATTTATTGATAATATTTCCTCAAGTGCTTGCCATTCCAATAGTTCCTGATCAGCTCTCCATTTAATCGAGCAAGCTTGTAGGTGCCGGGTGGCAAGACTTGCTCAATTTGATACGGTCCTTCCCAGTTTGGTCGTAGTACGCCAGCTGCCGGGTCTCTGACGAACACCTTTCTGAGGACCAAATCTCCGACCTGAAACTTTCGATCTCGGACTTTGGAATTGAAGTAGCGCGCCACTTTTTGCTGATGAGCAGCAACTCTCAGGCTTGCCTTCTCTCGTCTCTCCTCGAGGAAATCCAAAGATTCTGCTAGCAATTGATGATTCTCCTCCTTGTTGTACATGGTCCTTCGATGAGATGGTGGGTCTACTTCAACAGGTAACATGGCTTCATACCAATATGCCAAGGAGAATGGGGTATGGCTAGCAACTGTCCGGGCAGTAGTCCTGTATGACCAAAGGACTTCTGGAAATTCTTCCGCCCAAGCACCCTTAGCTCGCTCCAGACGCTTTTTCAGAGTGTCCTTCAGAGTTTTGTTTATGGCTTCAACCTGCCCATGCCGAGTTTTTGTGATGCCATGCCGAGTGCAAAAATCGGTAAATATGTCACTGTCAAATTGGGTGTCGTTGTCAGACACTATCTTCTTGGGCAGACCATAGCGACATATTATATTCTTAACCACAAAGTCCAACACTTTCTTTGAGGTGATCGTGGCTAGTGGTTCGGCCTCAGTCCACTTAGTGAAATAATCCACTGCAAACTGCACTCCTCCTTTCCCTTTGGGCAATTTCCCGATCAGATCAATGCCCCACACTGCAAAAGGCCATGGGCTATGCATTTTCTTTAAGACATTCGGAGGCGCCCTGGGCACTTTAGAAAATATCTGGCACTTATCACACTTCTTCACATCTTCCATAGAATCCTCGTTCATTGTAGGCCAGAAAAATCCTTGCCGCAAAATCTTTTTAGATAGACTCTGCCCCCCAGCATGATCTCCACAGAATCCTTCGTGCACTTCAGCTAATAAATTTTTTGACTGGTCGGGTGTTATGCACCTGAGTAGAGGTAGGGAGTACCCTCTTCTATACAACACTCCATCCATCATGGTGTACCTAGCAACTTGCCTCATAATCTTCATTGCTTCATTACGATCATCTGGGAGGGTTCCTTGCTCAAGGTAAGTAATGATGGGAGTCATCCAGGTGTCAGTTATCATGATCGGCATGGCTTCTTGTTCATCAATGCTCGGCTCTGCCAAGTATTCCACCGGTACTATATTCAGAGTTTCGGCATCTTTTGCACTAGCTAGCTTTGCTAGAGCATCCGCGTTAGAGTTCTGCTCTCGTGGTACTAACTTGATGGTGTACTCCTCGAATTGTGCTAGTAGATCCTTGGTCTTATTTAAGTATGCCACCATGCGTAGGCCTCTTGCCTGATATTCCCCCAAGACTTGGTAGACCACCAATTGGGAATCGCTGTTCACTTCCACCGACCAGGCATGCACATCTCTAGCCAGGCGCAAGCCTACTAGGAGGGCTTCATACTCCGCCTCATTATTAGATGCATTAAATCCGAACCTTAATGCACAATGAATTCGGTGTTTCTCTGGCGTGACCAATATAATCCCAGCTCCTGAATGATGCTCATTCGATGACCCATCAACAAAAAGTTGCCAAGTAGGAAGTTCCTCTTTTTGCTCAGTGACACGCTCTTGTTGGTCGGGAACATCAGCGATCCCGGTACATTTAGCAATGAAATCTGCCAAAGCCTGACCCTTAATAGCAGATCTCGGTTGGTACTTGATTTCTAATTGGCCTAACTCAACTGCCCATTTAAGTAGTCGACCAAACGACTTCGGCTTCTGTAAGACTCGGTGTAGAGGCTGGTCAGTAAGGACTTTAATGGGGTGTCCCTGGAAGTACAGCCGCAATTTTCGTGATGCAAGTACGAAGCAATAAGCCAACTTCTCGATCATGGGATACCGGGACTTTGCTCCTATCAACCGTTTGCTGACATAGTATACCGGGTGCTGCACTCTATTCTCTTCTCGTACTAGGGCAGCACTAACAGCGTGCTCCGTGACTGCTAAGTACATAAAGAGGTTTTCTCCATCAACGGGCTTCGAAAGAACAGGAGGTTGGGCCGAATGTTCCTTTATTGCTTGGAAAGCTTGCTCATATTCTACCGTCCACTCAAACTTCTTGCTTCCTCTAAGCAGGTTAAAAAACGGGACACACTTGTCCGTTGATTTAGAGACGAACCTACTTAGAGCTGCAATCCGCCCAGTCAAGCTTTGCACATCCTTTATTCTGGCCGGAGACTTCATTTCTATGAGAGCCTTTATCTTTTCCAAGTTTTCTTCTATTCCTCAAGAGTTCACAATAAACCCAAGAAATTTTCCAGAACCCACTCCAAATGAGCACTTGAGGGGGTTTAGCTTCATGCTGTACTTTCTCAGTATTGCAAAGCACTCCTCCAAGTCTCGCACGTGCCCTTCAACTTCCTTTGATTTCACCAGCATATCGTCTACGTACACCTCCATGCTCTTTCCGATTAAGTCACGGAACATACCATTCACAAGACGCTAGTAGGTAGCTCCTGCATTCTTCAGTCCAAAGGGCATGACCCTGTAGCAGTATAGCCCTATATCTGTTCGGAAGCTGGTATGCTCTTCATCAGGAGGATGCATGTTGATCTGATTGTACCCCGAATGTAACGCCCCAACTCCTGGGACCGTTACGGTGTGCCTTATAAACAGTGCTAAACTCGCTAATCGAGTCATTTGGCCAAAATCGTGAACTAAGTGTGATTAGCAGTTTAGGGATTAAACATCTTGGTTAGGGTGTAACGTTTCACTAGAACGTTTAATACATATATTGGGATCCCGAAAATATAAATTTCAGAGTTTATTACAGAAAATATTTACAACAGGCCGTTCTAAGCAGCAAAACAGGGTTCAACCCTAGTTCCACTTTAAACCTCGGCCGTGACGGACGAGCAGTTGCATATGTACACATCATCACCTAAGCCCTCCAACTCAAGGATGGTCTAGCTTCCTCTTGCCTTTACCTGCACCACATAGCACCCGTGAACCGAAGCCCAGCAAGAAAACATAACATTATACATAAGCATTAACAAATGATTATCATCATAACCACACTTAGCATAAAGCTTTCAAACCAATGAGTGAACATCACACGATTCAAGAGGGAGTGTGGCTGCTAGGTAAGCCACTAGCCTCCAAGTGCTTATTTCATTCATCGACCCTCGAGGTCGGTCTGGCATTAATGCTCCTTAAGCCATTCAATGCTAATGGTCGACTAGATCTAATCTCCGTTGGCTTGCGTGAACCACGCTAAGACCGTTCTGACTAATGAGTCAATGCTATGTGACCAGTGTCCAGTATCACTGCCAAACCTGACTCATAAGTCACAGCTTCGCAGCTGATACCAACACCTTTGCCAATTCTGAATGATGAGTCAGTGCAACGTGACCAGTGCCCAGTACCACTGCCGAACCTAACTCATAAGTCACAGCTTCACAGCTGATACCAACACCTTTGCCAATTCTGACTGATGAGTCAGTGCAACATGACCAGTGCCCAGTACCACTGCCGAACCTGACTAATGAGTCACAGCTTCACAGTTGATACTAGCCCCTTTGCCAAATCTGACTAATTAGTCAGTACCATGCACAAGTAAGCAATGCTATCAATATGTATCATATGCCAATTATCCAAGAATAGGGCATTCAGCATGCTTACTAAATAGTTGCCAGCATAATCATGATCATGCACAAACTCAGAGACTCAAGCTCTGGCCAATCTCATATTCATCACTCATGGCATGCCCTAATCATATGTTCCTCGTGCATCACATGCATCACACTTAATCATCCAACATGCCTCAATAATAATCATATGCAAATGGGCAAGATTGTCAGGCATTCATTATGCTATCAATGTTTACATTTAAACATCCAACATGCATTAAGAATAGCCATGCACGTCATACTCAATAACCAATCAACATGCATCATAATAGCCATGCATTTTATGCTCAATAATCAACCAACATGCATCCATAATAGCCATGCATGTCACATATACACAGGGTGCAGTTTTCTTACCTTGGGTTCGAGCGAGAATTAATAAAAGAAACGACCTTTGAGAACGATCAACTTTTAGTCCTCTAGCGGTCACCTAGTCATAATAAAATATAAGGTATCATCAATAAAAATGATCAACTTAAGTTCCCAAATCAATATCTAGCCTCCGGGACATCAATCCCCACTCAACTAAGTAGTAGGATCGATTCTAGGCTCTTAGAGTTAAGTTTCCATCACAAAAACAAATTTTTGGGAATTTTTCCCTTAAGGGCCGTGGCCCTACATGGACCATGCCGCGGCGCGCCCCCCAGACAGAGCCTCCACCACCTTCTTCAAGCTAGGGCCGCGGCGCCCAAGAACAGGGCCGCGGCCCAACTTTGCACCAGCCATTTTTCTTCATTTTTCCACTTCTAAAACCTTCCAAAAACCCATCTAAACATCTCCAAATCACCAAACCAAAGTTACCAAACTTCCCAATGGTCCAAAACCACCAAAACCTGAAGCTCAAACCAACCAAAAACTCAACAATTCACAAAGTCCAATTCTAAGCTTAAAAACTTAAGAAATTCAAAACTTAACTCAAAAATAGAGCACACCATTAAATTCATAACTGGAACTCACCTCAAACACAGTTTTGAATCCCCTTTAATGGTTGTGACAAGTTCCCTAGCTTCCCCCTTTGATCTCCATGCTTAACTCCTCAAGGTGGCTCTCAAAATTCAAAGAGAAGGATGAAGGAAAGTTTGTACGGGAGAGAAAGGAAGAAAGGATGAGGTTGGCTCTGTTTTATTCTATTTCCACAGCCTTCTAAAACTCCCTTAGGCTGATATAAATCCTTAAGGTCAAAAGACCATAATGCCCCTAAGCCAATAAACCCCTCTAAAAGCTTCCGAGGGTAAAACTGTCATTTCCCGCCTATCTCGTTAATTATAATTAACGCTCTCCAATAATTGTTATTCTCAATATTCCCAAATACCAATAAATCATATCCCATTACCCTTTAATTCCCGGTAATGCTCTAATCATTAAATTCGCCCCGAGACTCACCCCGAGCCCCGAACTTAAACCCATTATGACTA